>NC_092213.1:67477259-67498399 GCF_043381705.1 Parasteatoda tepidariorum | reverse complement strand
GGCATGTGAAATTTTTAGCGGCAATCATTGGTCGATTCGCCGTGTAAGAGAAATAGTAACGTAAACAAAACAAAGCAAATGTTGCCACCGGCGGAAAAGAAATACAGCCAAAATTTGGGAGCCACGCAAGAGAATTATATATAATAGATAAAATAGCCTGCCATAAGTCCTTTCATGTTCATTACAAATTTAAAATTAGATCCGTTAAATTAATGTATTCTAATGCGGCTGGATTATCTTTGATTTCTCAGAATAAAATATTCATAATAAAATAGCCTACCATAAGTCCTTTCAAATGGCATCAGGTCTTAAAGGGTCAGCAAGTAACAAGTTTAAATATCATATGAATTTTTAAATCTTGACAATTCATCCATATATGCTAAAACTATATTCATTTTTTAATGAGATTAAATTTATTAATTTAAACGTGAATTAAGATGTTACATTAAACGCATTTGTAGTTTGCGTAAATCATTATAAATTAAGCGATCTAATACATTTTTGCCAAATATATAACTAACATTTCTGATTTTTTAGACGCAATATACATATATGCTAAAACTTGGTTTTATCTCAGAGTTATTTTGAAATTCAAACCAAACTGAGAAGAAGAAAAAAATTTCGAACTTGAAGAACAATAATAAAAAGGGATTTTGTCCCCAATCATTGCTCGTTGACTCTGCATAAGTTAACGAATTTTAGTTCCTCTTGAAATCCCTTTTCAGCGTAAGGAACCTACGATAATGAGGAAGAAAGGGAGAGAATTTTCCCCATCTAAATCTTTACCATGGCTCTTACGGCGATAACATCCATATGCATCTGGATTTTAACAGAAGCCCAAAGTTTCCCGCAGACTAACTCAGTTTAAAAGTTCCCTTTTTCAAAAATTGTGGTAAACTGAATATCATAAACGAGAAAAGGGTAAAAAGATGCTCCATTTTTAGGCGCCAATAAAGCCAAAATCAATTGTTGTTTCCACGAGGTTGTCTGCCGTTTAACAAATTTAGTTTTTTATCGAGAAATTTGCATTGTGCAATTGAATTTAAAATTTTGGGAAAATCAGATTTAGAAGTAACAATTTTTTTTTCTTCAAAGTTTATTATTTGTTAGTTAAAATGAACTAAATTCAATAATAGATCATTATTCTGTGATACTTGATCGAAATTCTTTGACGCTTGTGATGATTAATTTTTCTTACCCAATATTCCGAAATTAAATTTTCTTTGTTCATTTGCTGTTTAATGAATAAAGTATAATTGATAGATGGAAATTTAAATTAGTTTGCGTTGTTAAAAGATTGATGTTGCAAGATATTTTATTCGTTACTTATACTTATGGGAACGAAGGAAATTTATAAAATAATAATATTAATTCAAGTAGCACTGGCCATAACGTCTGTAATTTCAACTATTGCTCTTTTTACCAAAAAATTTATCAAGTGGTAGGGATATAATAATTGTAGAATTTTCTACAACTTTGCCCAAATTTTAAAAATAATTTAAGGAATAAAAAAGAAATCAATTTAAAGGAAATTTACTAAACCAAGACTCATACACAAAAAAACATAAGACTTGATACAATTAGAAAACTTTTTCTTACAAATCGGAGCAAGTTGGCATTTCTGTAATAAGTCAAAAATAATTTTAACAAAAAAATATCGGATACCGTCAATGTGATTTAGTCAGTTATACAAAAAACGGCGCTTATTTTTTGTAACTGGATGACCAAAATTCTAGAAAGAAAGAATAAATTTAATTATAGCTAGAATTTTGTAAAACTGAAATAGTATTTTCTTCAGCTTTTTAACCCTTTCGTTATCAACAAAACATTGCAACGTTTCTTTTCTGATATGTTACGATTTTCATTCCCCTTAAGAATCTTATGCTCGTGGTGGCATTCTGACGCTATCTATTACTTAATATCTATTATAATCTAGAAAATTAGCTTGCAAAATTTTGTAGCAAAGCTCTTGCTAATCAAAATACATCGAAAATTTAAGATATCAAACTGAACAATTCACCATTCAAAATAAGTATTTTATTTGATTAGCTAAAATGAATTTGCTAACTTCGAAAATCAGCCGATAGGTAAATATTTCAAAGTAAAATTCTCCGGGTTTGAACAAAATTATGGAAACTCTTCTTATGCTAACTGTATGCAGGCAATCTTTCTTTTAGCAGGAAATGATTTAGAAGATTTTGCATAACAAAACTCTTGGCACATTTAAAAAAAAATCATGCTTCCAGATTTTAAAAATGTCATTTTTACCCACGCAAACTTCAGATCGACCAAAATGAAAAGAGGAGGTTATTATTAATTTTTTTTAGTTTCAAGACCAGTAATTTTGAAATCATTCTATACGATGGAAACATATATGGAATGTTATTTTGTTTATAGCAGTATTGAATAAATAAAGAGGCTTTAATTTTCCGGCTCTAATGTTTTTTTCGATATTAATTTTGCATGAGTAAAAATGACATTATTTCTAGTTTCCGTTTTTAATTGACTTTAATCAATACTTCAGTTTCTTTTTTAAAATCTTTTGCTTTATCTGTAGCATCAAAAATTATTACTGCCTTTTTTTCAAGTAGGAAACATAAAGCAAAGAAAAATGTGACAAATATGGTAATTTCATTACCACAAAAATCGACTACCATTTTTATGCAGTCAATGTTTTACCTGAGCAGTAAAAAGTGGTTTATCTTTTACATTTAAACTTTAAAGTATTAGACTAAGTTAACCCTTAACCCCTTCGAAGGCCGCGGGAAGTATACTCCCCACCACTTCTTTACCACTTTTAATTTAGGTTTCCATTTGTTAATAAGTTCAGCTTTCTTGAAGTGCGTTTAAATAAAATCGGTAACCATTTGTTAGTTTAAACAAAAACGTACAAAAGTTATAAACGTACTAGTTAACCTTTTTTCACTCGTAAGGGTACTGTCCGTCACCACTGTGACCTGTAAAAAACACAGCACTTAAATTGCGAATTTTTTTTCATGTTAATGTGTAGTTACCACTTCATTCAGGGATCTCCGGGAAATTACAAGGTACAATTTTAAATATAAATAAATTTACTTATCACCATTTTTTATAAACTCACTGAAAAACTGGAATTTCGTCTCATTGTAAACCAAAGAATTTCAAATTATTTATTTACTTTTTTCTTTTACTCTTACCAGCAGATTTAAATGCTAGCAAATTTTAGTAAAATTGCAATGATTTTTTTCATGATTTTAGTCAGCGAAGAAATAAAAATACATAATATTTTTTTCTCGTTTTAAAAAGTGGTAGCTAATTGAATTTCAATTACCTCCGAACTGCTGTTTAACATGGCACAAAGCAGCATGGGTGAAAGCCCTTATATAGCAAGACGGAAAAGAGAAAAACCTGGTACGTAAAACATTTCATTCCAGCATTTTTTTCGAAAAAAATGAAATATCTGTAACTATCAAGATTTCTGTTATAATTCTGGCATATATATCAAACTGCTTCTTTTCCAAGATAAAGTAGATATTGTTGAAAAATATTGTTGAAAGAATTGTTGAGAGAATAAGTAAGCTATTGTTGAAAGAAGATATTGTTGAAAGAATAAGTAAGCTCCTCCCCAAAACTAGCTACAGGGGTGAAAGCGAGACGGAAAAGAGGAAAGGCTGGTAGTAAAACCATTTCAGTTATANTTTCATCAATTTGTCTCCCGATTTTATATATACTTACGCTATCATCAACATTAAACACTCAATTTCAAATTTCTACTGATCATCAATGTAAATATCACAGATTAAGTTTGTATATCATGTTTTCATATCTAATCATGGCTATTTTCAATTTTCTTTGCAATTCATGTAAACCTTCGATCTAGTTGTACTTTCTAGTCATGGCAATATTATTATGTAACCATACTATCATATAACTCAAAATGACTATATACACTGTATTATTTTCATGATGGATGGGTTAGAGGCCGCTGTGCGGCCTAGGTACCCAATTTATTTTAAATAAAGTAAGTAATGCTTATGTCATGCTATACAATTAAATAAGCAAGCAAAAAATAGTCAAATATATGCAAAATTTACTTGTAGTTATTTACCGTTTTTTCAATTATTTCGGCGTGCCCGGAGCAGTTGGAATCTCTGCACTTCGATAGTAACCACATGAATGCGTTTTTCTTAATTATTACAAAAAAAATTTTTACTTTCGGATTCTTTCTATTTCCCTTCATTCAAGAAAATCTATGTTCTAGAAAATATTTTCCAAATTTACCACATTTGAACAGAGCACACTATCAAAAGAACGTTTACTTTATTTTTCAAAGAAGAAAAAAATGTTAGCACGACTGTTTCATTACTAAGATTTATTTTGCATTAAAAAGGTTCATGAAGATTAAAGATTCCGAAATAAAAAGGGTAATTTTTATAAAGTAATTCACAAAATCATAAGTACTTATTGGAAAAGTAATATTTAATTTTTCGGGAACTCATATATGTTCGCTATATCTTCCAGAAGTTCCATGTTCTCGACGGTGAAAAATGTAAAAAGTATAATTTTTATAAAGTAATTCACTAATTCATTCAAAAAACAATGAGTAAAGGTACTTAAATTTAGAGTAAAGATTTCGATGTAAAAAGGACAATTTTCATAAAAGCACTAGTGCTTATGAGAAAAGTAATGATTAATTTTTTTGGAACTCAAATATGACAGCAATACCTTCCAGCAGAGCAATTTTATCGACGGTGAAAATATCTGTAAAACCGTTTCTCTGCTCAGTTAACAGTCCCGCAGTGAACAATTAATTGCACCATGCTTTGAACATTTTATTTTGCATATTCCCAACAGTTTTTTTTCTCCTTTTTTTTATAAAAACAAATGATTAAAAGTACATATATCTGGCGTAAAAATTTCGAAGTGAAAGTACAATTCTTCAAAAATAATCCGTATAAAGCACTAGCGCTTAGTGGGAAAAGTAATAGTTAATACTTTGGGAACTCAAATCAGTTCTCGATATCTCTCTGCAGAACTTTCTCAAATATTATGAAGGTCACAGTCCAGCAAGCTGTTCTGCACCAGAAACATGTGGGCATTCTTGCCAACTTTTACTATTCCCTATCAAATTTTGTTTTCAAAATAGTGAGAAATAGATTTATAATTATCATTCAATCGCATGTTGAGCTTAATATTTTATTACAAACAAATATTTCTATATGTTCTTAAATCAAGTTACTTAAGTTAAGTCACTGCGCAGTGATTCTCAATCATTGTGCCGTAGCACTTTCGGGCACTACCAAATTCTTAAAGTGTAACACCAAATTTTAGAAATGATAAAGTAAAAATAATAACTCGTTTTTTATTACGAGTAAAGTTTTAATCAAAGAAAAGCAATAATACTTTTTTTTTTTAATTTTTTAATGCTTTAACAGCGTGAACATCTTTGACGGTCCTGTCTCTGACAATCTTAAAATGTTTTTAAATAAGTAGAATATTTAATAACTATTAAAATTATTTATAAACAAAAGCAAGCAAGCTGAATATTAACTTACGAAAGGAAATAAAAGCTAACAATTAAAATAAGCTATGCAATTAATAGTTATAAAACAAATTAAAGAAGGATAACTAACAAGAAAAAAAACCCAGTTAACAATTAATAATTATAGAAAAAAAAGTTATCTAGGAATCACGAAAAAATTAAGAATTACTGTAAAAAAACTAACAATTAAAAACTATAGAACGCTAGCTTCCAATAAATAAATAGCAAAAAAAAAAGGCGTTAACTTAGAATTAATCCCTTAATAGACGTACTGTTGTTTTTGTTGTACATTTGATTTGATTTCACAGTCAAATTTATTAACATAAACTATTTTACGCAGTGTATTACAAGTAAATAGACAACTTTAAAACTTTTTCTTGTGTGTGTTAAAAGTGTGGCTGGGTTGGTTGAGAATCACTTTTAGAAAAACATAAATCTTGTTAACACCTTAAAGGTTTAATTAAATTTTTTACCAAATTCGTTAAAATCGAATATTCTCACCTCAACTGAATTATGTAAAACATTTAGTTAATAGATCTGGCAAAGTAATATAAATTGGTTGCATCAATATGAGTTTCTTATAGCTTGCTTTAAGAAGCTAAGAAGAGAAAGGTCCACCTAAGTGAACCGAGGTAATGAAGAGATTACGTTGTTGAACTATTTTTAATTTCTAGCATGCTCTACTTTTGCAGAGCCCTGGTTTCTATTTTGCGCAGCATAGTTAAGAAGACTCAGCTTCAAACGTCGTTAAAGTAATAATATTTTTAAATGAAATGTAATTAACACTTTACCGACCGGTAGCGGTTCGANGAAGGTCTGTAGATTTTGTTTTCAAAATAGTGAGAAATAGATTTATAATTATCATTCAATTGCGTGTTGAGCTTAATATTTTATTACAAACAAATATTTCTATATGTTCTTAAATCAAGTTACTTAAATTAAGTCACTGCGCAGTGATTCTCAATCATTGTGCCGTAGCACTTTCGGGCACTACCAAATTCTTAAAGTGTAACGCCAAATTTTAGAAATGATAAAGTAAAAATAATAACTCGTTTTTTATTACGAGTAAAGTTTTAATCAAAGAAAAGTAATAATACTTTTTTTAATTTTTCAATGCTTTAACAGCGTGAACATCTTTGACGGTCCTGCCTTTGACAATCTTAAAATGTTTTTAAATAAGTGGGATATTTAATAACTATTAAAATTATTTATGAAGAAAAGCAAGCAATCTAAATATTAACTTACAAAAAGAAATGAAAGCTAACAATTAAAATAAGCTATGCAATAATAGTTATAAAAGAAATTAAAGAAGGATAACTGACAAGGAAAAAACCAGCTAACAATTAATAATTATCAAATAAAAACAATCTTGGAATCACCTAAAAATTAAGAATTACTGTAAAAAAACTAACAATTAAAAACTATAAAAAGCAAGCTTCCAATTAATAAAAAGCAAAAAAAAGAAAAAAGAACAGTTAACTTGTAATTAATCCCTTAACAGGTTTTGTTGTACATTTGATTTGATTTCACATTCAAAATTATTAATACAAACTATTTTACACAGTGTATTATATGTAAATAGACAATTTTAAAACTTTTTTTTGTACGTGTTAAAAGTGTGCCGCTGCAGAAAAAAAGAAGGTTTCGAATCACTTTTAAAAAAACATAAATTTTGTTAACACCTTAAAGATTTAATTAAATTTTTTTACCAAATTCGTTAAAATCGAATATTCTCACCTCAACTGAATTATGTAAAACATTTAGTTAATAGATCAGGCAAAGTAATATAAATTGGTTGCTTTTAGAAGCTAAGAAGAGAAAGGTCCACCTAAGTGAAGCGAGGTAGAGAAGAGCTTACGTTGTTGAACTATTTTTAATCTTAAGTATGTCCTACTTTTGCAAAGCTCTGGTTTCTATTTTGCGCAGCATAGTTAAGAAGTCTCAGCTTCAAGCGTCGTTAAAGTAATAATATTTTTAAATGAAATGTAATTCACTAATATATCAGTTTTTAAGCATTGATTAATGTTGATACAATTTTTGATATTCGGCTTAAATATAAAGAAATTTTAAAATATAAAATGAATTTATTTAACCTCATTCTTACATAAACTCATTGAAAAACTTGAATTTTGTCTGATAGAAAACCTAAGAATTACAAATTATTTCTTTGCTTCTTCTTTTCCATTTACCAGCAGATTTAAATGCTAGCAAATATTAGTACAAAGGTATGTTCTACTTATTATTAATAAAAGGGTCGGAAAGAAATAAAAATATATAATATTTTTTCTCGTTTTATAAAGTGGTAGCTATTAGAATTTCAATTACCTCCGAACTGTTGTTCAACATTTTACTAATCGCTATGTACTTCCACAGTAACCACATGAATGCGTTTTTCTTAATTATTTTTACTTTCGGATTCATTTCATTTCCCGTCATTCAAGAAAATCTATGTTTTGAAAAATATTTTCCAAATTTTAACACATTTGAACACAGCATATTATCAAAAGAATGTTTACTTTTTTTTCAAAGAAGAAAAAAGTGTTAGCACGACTGTTTCATCACTAAGATTTATTTTGCATTAAAAAGGTTCATGAAGAGTAAAGATTCCGAAGTAAAAAGTGTAATTCTTATAAAGTAAATCACAAAATCATAAGTACTTATTGGAAAAGTAATATGTAATTTTTCGGGAACTCATATATGTTCGCTATATCTTCCAGAAGTTCCATGTTCTCGACTGGGAAAAATGTAAAAAGTATAATTTAAATAAAGTAATTCACTAATTCATTAAAAAAACAATGAGTAAGGAAACTTAAATTTAGAGTAAAGATTTCGAAGTAAAAAGGACAATCTTCGTAAAAACATTAGTTTTTATGAGAAAAGTAATGATTAATTTTTTTTGGAACTTAAATATGACAGTGGTTCATTCCTGCAGAGCAATTTTATCGACGGTGAAAAATATCTGTAAAACTGTTTCTCTGCTCAGTTAGCAGTCCCGAGGTGAAAAAAACTTTGCATCATGTTTTGAACATTTTATTTTGCATACCCCCGAAAGTTGATTTTCCTTTTTTTATAAAACCAAATGATTAAAAGTACATATATCTGCCGTAAAAATTTCGAAGTGGAAAGTTCAATTCTTCAAAAATAATCCGTATAAAACACTAGCGCTTATTGGGAAAAGTAATAGTTAATTCCTTGGGAACTCAAATCCGTTCACGATATCTCTCTGCAGAACTTTCTCAAAGATTATGAAGGTCTGTAGGTCACTGTCCAGCAAGCTGTTCTGCACCAGAAACATATGGACATGCTTGCCAACTTTTACTATTCCCTATCAAATTTTGTTTTCAAAATAGTGAGAAATAGATTTATAATTATCATTCAATTGCATGTTGAGCTTAATATTTTATTACAAACAAATATTTCTATATGTTCTTAAGTCAAGTTACTTAAGTTAAATCACTGCGCAGTGATTCTCAATCATTGTGCCGTGGCACTTTTGGGCACTACCAAATTCTTGAAGTGTCACACCAAATTTTAGAAATGATAAAGTAAAAATAATAACTCGTATTTTATTACGAGTAAAGTTTTAATCAAAGAAAAGCAATAATACTTTTTTTTTAAATTTTTCCACGCCTAAACAGCGTGAACATCTTTGACGGTCCTGTCTCTGACAATCTTAAAATGTTTTTAAATAAGTAGGATATTTAATAACTATTAAAATTATTTATGAACAAAAGCAAGCAAGCTAAATATTAACTTACAAAAGGAAATAAAAGCTAACAATAAAAATAAGCTATGCAATTAATAGTTATGAAACAAATTAAAGAAGGATAACTAACAAGAAAAAAACAATCTAACATAAGATAATTATCAAAAAGGCAAGTTATCTAGGAATCACCAAAAAATTAAGAATTACTGTAAAAAAAAACAATTAAAAACTATAAAAAGCAAGCTTCCAATTAATAAATAGCAACAAAAAAAATCAGTTAACTTATAATTAATCCTTTAATAGACGCACTGTTGGTTTTGTTGTCCATTTGATTTGATTTCACATTCAAAATTATTAACACAAACTATTTTACACAGTGTATTACAAGTAAATAGACTACTTTGAAACTTTTTTTTGTGTGTGTTAAAAGTGCTGAGAATCACTTTTGAAAAAACATAAATCTCGTTAACACCTTAAAGATTTTAGAAGCTAAGAAGAGAAAGGTCCACCTAAGCGAACCCAGGTAATGAAGAGCTTACGTTGTTGAACTATTTTTAATTTTAAGCATGCCCTACTTTCGCAGAGCTCTGGTGTCTATTTTGCTCAGCATAGTTAAGAAGCCTTAGCTCCAAATGTCGTTGAAGTAATAATAATTTTAAATGAAATGTAATTAACTAACATATCAGTTTTTACGCATTGATTAATTTTGATAAAATTTTTAATATTCGGCTTAAATATAAAGAAATTTTAAAATATAAAAGGAATTTATTTATCCTCATTCTTACATAAACTCATTGAAAAACTTGAATTTTGTTCGATAGAAAACCTAAGAATTTCACATTATTTATGTTTTTTCTTTTACATTTACCAGCACATTTAAATGCTAGCAAATATTAGTAAAAAGTCATGTTTGATGGATACAGGTGACAGTTATAAAAGAAATGAAGGCTTATAAGCTTTATTTCTTGTTTTATAAAGTGGTAGCTATTTGAATTTCAATTTGCTCCGAACTGTTGTTTAACGCTTTCGCGCCGACTGTCACAAATACGTGTCAGCATAAAGCCGCAACAGTCAGGGTAAAAAGATAAAACTGGTAATCAAAGTAATTCGTAAGCAGTTTATTTGGGGCGGAGTTATAATTGTTTGATTTATTTTATTCACCATTACTTTGTTCAAATTAACATTGATTATATATATGATTAAACTAACAATAATTAAAATAAAAGCAAAATAAGTCTGTCAAATTAGAAACGACTACATTTAAGTTACCGTTTTTTATTTAATTACATCCTGATTCTGATTTTGTACGATTGCTTTTCTGAATCACCCGTCCCCAAGGGGTTAACATTGCTCAACGCGCTATGTACTTCCATAGTAACTACATTAATGCGTTTTTCTTAATTATTACAAAATAATTTTTACTCTCGTATTCATTTTATTTCCCTTCATTCAAGAAAATCAACGTTCTAGAAAATATTTTCCAAATTTTAACACATGTGAACCGAGCATACTGTCAAAAAAAAAAAAAAAAAAAAAAAAAAAAAAAAAAAAAAACGATTCCTTTTTCTTTAAAGGAAAAAAAAATTGTTACACGACTGTTTCATCACTAAGATTTATTTTGCATTAAAAAGGTTCATGAAGAGTAAAGATTACGAAGTAAAAAGTGTAACCTTTATGAAGTAATTCAAAAAATCATAAGTGCTTATTGGAAAAGTAATATTTAATTTTTCGGGAACTCATATACGTTCGTGAAAAATCGTACTGTGAAAAATGTAAAAAGTATAATTTTTATAAAATAATTCACAAATTCTTTAAAAAAAACAATGAGTAAAGTTACTTAAATTTAGAGTAAAGATTTCGAAGTAAAAAGGACACTTTTCATAAAAGCATTAGTGCTAATGAGAAAAGTAATGATTAATTTTTTCGGAACTCAAATATGACAGCGGTAACTTCCTGCAGAGCAATTTTATCGACGGTGAAAATATCTGTAAAACCGTTTCAATGCTTAGTTAGCAGTCCCGCAGTGAAAAATAATTTGCACCATGCTTCGAACATTTTATTTTGCATAATTCCAAAAATTTGTTTCACTTCTTTTTATAAAAACAAATGATTAAAAGTACATATATCTGGCTTAAAAATGTCGAAGTGGAAAGTACAATTCTTCAAAAATAATCTGTACAAAACACTAGCACTTATTGGGAAAAGCAATAGGTAATACCTTGGGAACTAAAATCCGTTCACGATATCTCTCCTCAGAATTTTCTCAAAGATTATGAAGGTCTGTAGGTCACTGTCCAGGAAGTTGTTCTGCACCAGAAACATATGGGCATGCTTGCAAACTTTTACTCTTCCCTATCAAATTTTGTTTTAAAAATAGTGAGAAATAGATTTATAATTATCATTCAATTGCATGTTGAGCTTAATATTTTATTACAAACAAATATTTCTATATGTTCTTAAGTCAAGTTACTTAAGTTAAATCACTGCGCAGTGATTCTCAATCATTGTGCCGTGGCACTTTTGGGCACTACCAAATTCTTGAAGTGTCACACCAAATTTTAGAAATGATAAAGTAAAAATAATAACTCGTATTTTATTACGAGTAAAGTTTTAATCAAAGAAAAGCAATAATACTTTTTTTTTAAATTTTTCCACGCCTAAACAGCGTGAACATCTTTGACGGTTCTGTCTCTGACAATCTTAAAATGTTTTTAAATAAGTAGGATATTTAATAACTATTAAAATTATTTATGAACAAAAGCAAGCAAGCTAAATATTAACTTACAAAAAGAAATGAAAGCTAACAATTAAAATAAGCTATGCAATTAATAGTTATAAAAGAAATTAAAGAAGGATAACTGACAAGAAAAAAACCCAGCTAACAATTAATAATTATCAAAAAAACAAGTTATCTTGGAATCACCAAAGAATTAACAATTACTGTAAAAAAACTGATCCTCGGGCCGGGCAAGGTTGACTCAGCCTTTCATCCCTTCAGTGGGTCGATAAATGAGTACCAAGCATGCTTGGGAACTAAACACTGGGGGTTCCGCGTTCGGCTGACCACTTGACCGGAACATCTGCTCCTGCACCCCAGAGCCCAAGGTCAAGAAAACTGAGATGAGTACAGATGAGGCCGGGCCCTCATGGACTGTCACGCGGCTGAGTTTAGTCTAGTTTTTAGTTTATGAAATGAAATAACATAAAATTAAAAAGATGCAATATTGGTTAATTGGAACTGCACTAGGAACAAGTCTGCATTTTTTTCTTGATACATAATTTTCAATTTTAGAATGCCTTGAACACAATCTACACCTGTTGTGTAGTCAGTCTGTCAGTATCAACATTCTGTACGATACAATTTTGCTGGCCTCTAACCATTTCGTGCACCTAATGTTATAAAAAAAAATGCACTAAAATCACACAGTAAAATTAAAGTGCTAATATGACATAAGAATGCTGTCTAATTCGACAACGGAATTTAAAATGTATGGCATTAGTAAATTATATGTATTATTTTTCTTAAGTATTAATATTTTATTATATAGTTTTAAAAAAGCAGGCAGTGTTTAAAGAAAATAATTAGAAAGGAAATTTAATAACAAAACAATTCATTGGGCGATTAAATAACAAAATCAATTAAATTTACGTTTTACTGGCAGTATCATCTTCATAGTATGCAGGGGCCCGGGCACAAAAATATTTTAGACCTATAATGAGTCTTAATGTTTAAAAACAAACTAAAAAACTTCACNTGCTTTTCAGAATCACCCGTCCCCAAGGGGTTAACGTTGCACAACGCGCTATGTACTTCCATAGTAACTACATTAATGCGTTTTTCTTAATTATTACAAAATAATTTTTACTTTCGGATTCATTTTATTTCCCTTCAGTCAAGAAAATCTATGTTTTAGAGAATATTTTCCAAATTTTAACACATTTGAACTCAGCATACTGTCAAAAAAAAAAAAAAAAAAAAACGATTTCTTTTTCTTTAAAGAAGAAAAAATTGTTAGCACGATTGTTTCATCCCTAAGATTTATTTTGCATAAAAAAGTACACGAAGAGTAAAGATTCTGAAGTAAAAAGTATAATTTTTATAAAGTAATTCACAAAATCATAAGTGCTTACTGAAAAAGTAATATCCGAGTCCGCCCGAGCCAATGCCCCCACACGTTTTTTTTTATAGGTAGTCCGATCAGACCACTGTGATGGTTATCTTAGCATCAGCCTCGCTAGGAGCTCTAACTAATTCATCTGAGTGAAAATAATGGATACCACATACCTGCCAACTTCTACGCATTTGGCGTAAAATTTTGTTTTTATATTTAAAGTGGTAGTAAATATATACAATTTTCTCTTTTATAAACTTATATTTTAAATTATTTTAATCATCACTATTCCTAAAAAAATTAAGCACATATGTTAATATGTGTTGCTAACATGGTTTCAGCTGAAGCTTTTTGAAATACAACGTATTTTTTTTACTTACTATTGAAATTTTAATGCCATTTTACTACCACTGGGAAAAATCATAATGGAAGGGATCAAAAGTTGGCAGGTATGATACCAGTTAACGAACGAGTCATTTAATAAAGAATATAGTTAAAATAAGAAAGTGGTAGCAAATATATGACTAAAAATAAATTTTATTTATGAATATTATTGGTTTGCCTTATCCACTTGTCAACTACTGCAGATTCAATTAGATTGGTAGATAGCCATGTTAGATAGATTCTCTAAAATTACAACTACAAAAGGTTTTGGGTTCATGCGCACAACTGGTTCACTTTTTAAACAGTCTGCGCGAACTACTTATAAAAGACCGTGTGGAGGGTTCTTGATGTATGAGGTGATGCCCGAGCTCTAAACCTTTTTTTCAGTAAATAAGCTCGATCCCTTCAAATCTTTACAATACATGCGTAATTTCGAAGGTTCTGCGTTGTAATTGAAATGTATTATCTATTGATTTTTTTGTGGTAATTGAAGTTGGAGCCCATGGGTGAAAGCCCTTATATAGCAAGACGGAAAAGAGAAAAACCTGGTACGTAAAACATTTCATTCCAGCATTTTTTTCGAAAAAAATGAAATATCTGTAACTATCAAGATTTCTTTTATAATTTGGGCATATATATAAAACTGCTTCTTTTCCAAGATAAAGTAGATATTGTTGAAAAATTTAAAAAAAGAATAAGTAAACTACTCCCCAAAACTAGCTATAACTGAAATGGTTTTACTACCAGCCTTTCCTCTTTTCCGTCTCGCTTTCACGCCTGTTGGGGCCCACGTTTTTCGCTTTACATTTAACAAATATAAGTTTTATACTATAGAAATCCCCCCCCCCAAATATAGTTTTTTAAAATTACTAATTATTTCTTATCCAATGTTCTCATTTGACTCGATTTATTCCAGACATTTATTTGACGGTGTCTTTCCTGACGGATGGTGGAGACAGGCGATTTGAACATAACTGGAAGGGCAGCGATCCAGAAGCTCTAGTCGCCCTTTACAATGCTCCCCTCGCAACAGACAGACGCCCACTTGTAACCATTAAAGGGAATTCTGGAAGATACTTCAGGTAACACTTTATCAAACTCTAGTATCAATATTTATTCCATTGTATTTTTGTTTGCTATCTAAACAAGTGACACATTGCTTTCTACGTATTTTTTTACGCTGAATCTAAACTATTAGTTCGATCGTTTCGGTGTTGGTCTCATTCAATTTAGCGTAACAGATTACATCGGAAAATATGTTTTACATGTTCAAATAGTCCCTAGGTAGAAATGTGAAGTGTACACATAAGAACGTGCCTAAAATGTAGTTTTTATAGATAAAAACTTTTGTACATTTCAACCATTTGCTATATTGACTTGTGTATAGTTTCTTTCGATTTAGCGTAAGAGGAAGAAAAACGAAACAATGTCTTTTTTGTTTAGATAGCAGGATCAGATGCAAGAAACTTCTTGAGTATTCGGAGAAATTTGTTTCTTAGAAGACTTTTTGATGGAACTAACTTGCATTTGCGATACAAGGAGATGAAAACCCCGAAACCCTCCCTTGGTTTGACTGATGGCAAGGGGACTCTAACCCATGATCCGTCAGCACTGCGGTCGGTGTGAGCCGGGTGCGGAATTCGTAAAGACCAGCCATCACTGGGATTCGAACCCAGTTCACCTCATGGAAAGGCGAAAGCTCTATCTCCTGAAACACCACGACTCGGAGTTCTATATTTTACAACCATCATTGAACAGCCGATCCAATTTTGGGTTTACAACTATTAATGTTCAACTCGAAAGCCAAGTAATTCTGAACCAATCCTGAAGACAAGGAATCTCATGGATCAGTACCCTCAGAGATATCATTTGTTATGGGAACCTTGATCACTTTGAGACTCGGCAGATTTAACGTGCATCAGTCACCATTTACTACACGGGGAGTCTTCCGCAAGCAGGGATCGAACCCACGACCTCTTAGACATAAGCCCAGTGCCCTACCAACCAGGCTATCCCGGCAGGAGTTCTATATTTAATAACTATATAGTCTCGCTGTGGATTGATCGTTAAGACACTGAAGATCGTTAGACAGTCAAGCATCACTGGTTGCGGTCGGTGTGCGAGAGGGTGACCACTTGGATTAGTCTGCGTAGGGGCCGAGGATGTGCGGTATTGTCCTCGTTAACCCTTTCGAAGACCGTGGTAAGTATACTTACCACCACTTCTAATTCAGGTTTCCATTTGTTAATAACTTCAGCTTTCTTGAAGAGCGTTTGAATAAAATTGGTAACCATTTGTTAGTTTAAAAAACGTATAAAAGTTATAAAATGCATAATTCCTTTTGAAGTATGTTGCATTTATAAAATTTATTTTATAAGTTATGAAAAGTAGAAGTCAATAAGTTACTAATAGGTCATGTTGAATATATTTACTACCCAAAAAATGGTATTTTTATAAACTAAATGAGTTTTTTTTTCTTATATCAATTACTGTTTCTAAAACAATTTCAATTCCAAAAATACTTTAATTTATCTTTACCAGAAATAAATGGCCCATTAAAGGGTTAAACTGTTCTACCTTAAAGTGTTCGACTTCACGTGCAGGTCGTCGGACTACCGAAGCGGGGGTGCCATCCCCTCTGTAGAGGATCAAAATTGTCATGGCATGTCTTCAGATCATCCTCAGGGATGTTTCCCACACAGTCACCAATAACCCATTGTGCAGCTCTAGTGCGACGTAAATGAACAACAACAACAATAACGATAATTATATAAGTTTCAATGGCAGGGATAACCTGGTTGGTAGGGCGCATGGCAGATGTCCAAAAGGTCGTGAGTTCGATCCCCGCCAGCCGTAGAGTTCCCGGGTAGTAAATGGTGACTAGTACAAGTTAAACCTATCGGATCATGAAGTCCTCCATGTTCCCATAAGAAATCTAACTTCTGGGGGTACTGAATTGAAAAGTGATCGTTCTCTGGTTCAGGTCAAAATTATGATCTGTGGATTGATGTATGAATGGGTCCCCCCATAAAAGGATTTTGACATGTGTTGTTAATTCCCCAGGTTAGTATACTGAGAAACAATACAAGTTTTAATTGTTTTTTGACTACTACAAGCACTGTTTTTGTACCTCTTTTTCTATCGCCAAATAAAATTTCTTGGAAATTTAATTTCATACACTTTCCGACTAGCTAGTGTGTGGGCACTTGAACTGGAGGATCATTGTCCTCGATACCAATTTAAGTTACAATTGGGAAATAAATGCTGAAAGTATTATTTATTGCCAAACTAAATTTCCAACGAAAACAATAAGTAGATACAAAACTAAATAGAATAAAATAGTAAAATAAAATAAATATATAGTATAAGTTAAGAAATTCGAATAAAGTTTTGAGAGTAAATTTTTAGTAGACTAAAAGGAAGAAAAATAATTTAATTTTTGTCCAATTTGAAATGCAGAACAAGGGCGTATTGCTTTCGTAATAAACTTTATCCCCACCGAAAATTTTCCAAACGTCCTTCGAAAAGGATGCGCTGCTGTGCTTTTTTGTTTTATGTTTGACAAGAAATAAAATGTTCTCCATTTTAATCTATGAGAAAAACGTATTTTTAAGATTTTTTTTTTTTTGTATTTTATTTTTGTATTCATTAAATGGTTAACAAATTTAAAAGCAAATTGCGGGTTGAAAGTAAATAGCAAGAAATTGAATTCAGAATTAGTTTTATAAAATGCAACTAATGCAGTTTAATATAACGAGCAAATCGCAATAATTCAGCGTAAAAGTCTTGGAAATATTCACAAAATTTTAAAATATTTGGATTTATAAGAGAATGATAAAATCAGGCTGATCAAACTCATGTCCAAAAATTAAAATGCTCGTAAAAAAAGCAGGCATATTTCAGCAAGGCAGAAGATTTTATAAACAAAATAATGCATTAGAAATGCTTTCGTTTGCTTAAACGAAGATTACTTTCAAGTTGAATTATGAGTTGTACAAGTATTGTTGCTGAAAGAAGGCGTATTTTCGTATTTACATCTGTTCTTAGTCCAAAACACTTGTTTTTTTGAGTTGTGCCGCTATTGCAGCCCATGCGCGAACTGTTACATGACCAAGATTTATTATGCATGTAAAAGGTACATAAAGAGCAAAGATTTAGAAATAAAAAATATAATTTTTTCAAAGTAATTCACAANGTAGACTAAAAAGAAGAAAAATAATTTAATTTTTGTCCAATTTGAAATGCAGAACAAGGGCGTATTGCTTTCGTAATAAACTTTATCCCCACCGAAAATTTTCCAAACGTCCTTCGAAAAGGATGCGCTGCTGTGCTTTTTTGTTTTATGTTTGACAAGAAATAAAATGTTCTCCATTTTAATCTATGAGAAAAACGTATTTTTAAGATTTTTTTTTTTTTGTATTTTATTTTTGTATTCATTAAATGGTTAACAAATTTAAAAGCAAATTGCGGGTTGAAAGTAAATAGCAAGAAATTGAATTCAGAATTAGTTTTATAAAATGCAACTAATGCAGTTTAATATAACGAGCAAATCGCAATAATTCAGCGTAAAAGTCTTGGAAATATTCACAAAATTTTAAAATATTTGGATTTATAAGAGAATGATAAAATCAGGTTGATCAAACTCATGTCCAAAAATTAAAATGCTGGCAAAAAAAGCAGGCATATTTCAGCAAGGCAGAAGATTTTATAAACAAAATAATGCATAAGAAATGCTTTCGTTTGCTTAAACGAGGATTACGTTCAAGTTGATTTATGAGTTGTGCTAGTATTGTTGCTGAAAGAATGCGTATTTTCGTATTTACACCTGTTCTTAGTCCAAAACACTTGTTTTTTTGAGTTGTGCCACTATTGCAGCCCATGCGCGAACTGTTACATGACCAAGATTTAATATGCATATAAAAGGTACATAAAGAGCAAAGATTTCGAAATAAAAAAATTTTTTTTCAAAGTAATTCACAAATTTATTGATTCAAATTCATTTAAAAAAATTGAAGTGTAAAGGTACTTAAATTTAGAATAAAGATTTCGAAGTAAAAAGTAAAATTTTCATATAGTAATTCATAAAAACATTAGTACTTATGAGAAAAGTAAAGATTAATTTTTTGGATACTCAAATAGGTCCGTGTTACCTTCCAGCAGAACAACTTTAGCCCAACTGTGTGTTAGCACAAATGTTTCGTCACCAAGATTTACTTTGCATAAAAAGAGTTATGTACATGAAGAGTAAAGATTTCGGAGTAAAAAGTAAAATTTATATAAAGTAATTCACAACTCCATTAATTCAAATTCGATCAAAAGTAAATGAATAAAGGTACTTAAATTTAGAGTAAAGATTTCGGAGTAAAAAATACAATTTTCATAAAGTAATTCATAAATGCATTAGTACTAATGAGATAAGTAATGATTAATTTTTTGAGAACTCAAATACGCCACCGGTACCTTCCGGCTGAACTACTTTATCGACGTCGAAACATATCTGTAAAACTGTTTCTCTGCTGACTTAGCTCTTCCGCAGTGAAAACTATTTTGCGCCATGCTTTGAGCATTTTATTTTGCATATTCCCAAAAGCTTTTTTCGTCTTCTTTTTATAAAAACAAACGATTAAAAGTACATATATCTGGCGTAAAAAAATTCGAAGCAGAAGGTACAATTCTTAGATAGTGATCCGCATGAAGCACAAGCATCTACTGTAAAAAGTAATGGATAATACCTTGGGAACTCATACGCTCGCGCTATCTCTCTGCAGAACTTTCTCAAATATCGTGAAGGTCAGTAGGTCACTGTCCAGCAAGTTGTTCTGCACCAGAAACATTTGGGCATGATTGCCAACTTTTACTCTTCCCTGTCAAATTTTGTTTAAAAAATAGTGAGAAATAGATTTATATAATTATTATTTAATTGCATGTTGAAAAAATTTTTTTATTACAAGCAAATAATTCTATATATTTTTAAATCAAGTTACTCAAGCTCAGTCGCGGCTCAGTGATTCTCAATCACTGTGTCGTGGCACTTTTATGTACCACCGAGTTCTTAAAGTAGACCAACAAATTTTGGAAATGATAAAGAAAAAATAATAATGCTTTTGTTATTACGAGTAAAGTTTAAATTAAAAAGAAAGTAATAATACTTTTTTATAATTTTTCCACGCCTTAACCGCGTGAACATCTTTGACGGTCCTGTCTCTAACAATCTTAAAATGTTTTTAAATAAGTAGGATATTGAATGACTATTAAAATTACTAATGAACCAAAGACTAACTTACCAAATGAAATTAAAGCTAATAATTAAAATAATATATGGAATTAATAGTTGTAAAACAAATTAAAGAAGGATAACTAACAAGAAAAAAACAAGCTAACAATCGATAATTATCAAAAAAGCAAGTTAATAAGGAATCACAAAAAATAACAATTAATGCAAAACTGCTAACAATTAATAACTACAAAAATTAAGTTTCCAATTAATAAATAGCAAAAAATACTGTTAACTTGTAACTAATCCTTCAACTGACGTACTGTTTGTTTTTGTATTACATTTTATTTTATTTCACATAGAAAATTATTATCGTAAACTATTTTACACAGTGTATTATAGGTAAATAAATAACTTTTAAACTATTTTTTGTGTGCCGTAAGCTTTGGAAATCGTTAAAAGTGTGACGTGATAAAAAAGGTTAAGAATAAATGCTTTTTTTATTTTTAAAAACAAAATTTTTTTTAAAATTTTAAACAAATTCGTTTAAGTCGAAAATTCTCACATCAACTGGATTAGTTAAGACATTTAGTTAATAGATCAGGCAAAGTAATATAAATTGGAATTGGTTACATCAATAAGAGTTTCTTATAGCTTGCATTTAGAAGCTAAGAAGAGAAAGGTCCATCTATATAAGTGAACCGTGGCCATGAAGAGCTTACGTTATTGAATTATTCTTAATATGCCCTACTTTTTCAGAGCTCTGGTTTCTATTTTGCGCTGCATAGTTAAGAAGCCTCAGCTTCAAACGTCGTTAAAGAAATAATAATTTTAAATGAAATTTGATTTATATCACGAATTTATTTGTTTTACTAGAATTTATTTGTTTATGCAGGTTTCTCCATTGCAATTCACTTATTTAAATTTTTAATATACTTAATTAATAGCCAAAATTTTAACCTTTTCAAAGAGATATCAGTTTTAGAAATTTTGTCTTAAGATTTTATACTAAAGCACATTTCTAATAGGTTTAACGAATTACATGTCATTTATTTGAATTCCAATTTATTTTAGTGACTTAGTATTTACTAAAAAGATGTAATTTTTTTTTAAAAAAAAGCTGTTATATGGATTTGAATGATTGTTTTGAATTCTTAGAATTTTGTGCATTTGCAATGTACCTAAGTTAGTAGCGAGCGAAGC
>NC_092213.1:67434775-67477026 GCF_043381705.1 Parasteatoda tepidariorum | reverse complement strand
TTTTTAAAATCTTTTGCTTTATCTGTAGCATCAAAAATTATTACTGCCTTTTTTTCAAGTAGGAAACATAAAGCAAAGAAAAATGTGACAAATATGGTAATTTCATTACCACAAAAATCGACTACCATTTTTATGCAGTCAATGTTTTACCTGAGCAGTAAAATGTGGTTTATCTTCTAAATTTATGTTTTAAAGTATTAGACTAAGTTAACCCTTAACCCTTTCGAAGGCCGTGGGAAGTATACTTCCCACCACTTCTTTACCAATTTTAATTTAGGTTTCCATTTGTTAATAACTTCAGCTTTCTTGAAGTGCGTTTGAATAAAATTGGTAACCATTTGTTAGTTTAAAAAAACGTATAAAAGTTATAAAATACATAATTCTTTTTCAAGTTTGTAGCATTTATAAAATTTATTTTATAAATAGAGTCAAAAAGTAATATATAGTCGTGTTAAATATATTTATCACCAAAAAAATTGCCTTTTTATAAACCAAATGGGTTTGTTCTCTTTTATATCTATTACTATTCTTAAAACAATTTCAATTCAAAAGATACTTTATTTTACTTTTACTTGAAATAAATGGCCTATGAAAGGGTTAACCACTCTACCCCTGACCCTTAACCACTCGAGAGGGGATTGTCAGTCATCACTGTGACTTGTAAATTACACAACACTCTAATTGTGAATTTTTTTTCTTCATGTTAATGTGTAGTTAAAACTTCATTCAGTGATTTCCGGGTATTAAAAGGTAAATTTGTAAAAAAATCTTTCAAAATGGTAGTGGTTGCGTCAGTCTTTTTAACTGTTGAAAGGACTTCGAGTGCAAAGGGTTAAGAAATTCGATGCTTTGTATTTTTTAACCTCTTCACAACTGATGTATAAAAGAATATGGCAAAAAATATTTTACAGCTTCGAATATCTATTTTACTGTTATAAACCATAATAAGATAAACAAAATATGAATTATACAACCAGGGGGATTATAAATTTAGATACACATAAGTGGACCTCCGGTTTTAACTATCTAAAAAAATATGATTATTTCATATCGCAAATTGAAATATTTGTGTTCTCTTCCACTCTAAAGTAGAAGCAAACATATATTTTGTTATAGTATGGTCAATTTAAATGCTATAAGGAATATATTTAACCCTTTGCACTCCGAAGTCCTCACAGAGGCACCGTCAACAGTCACTTCTTTAAAATCAAGATATTTTATACCGTAATAATTAGTAACCACATTATTTTGAGAGATTATAAAATTGTATAACAATACTGCATTGTGTATTTTAAATGCCATAGTGCTGATATTAGATCAAGCAGCTTTAGAAAGTCCTCCGAGTGCAAAGGGTTAATAATCATTTTGAAAAAAGTAATAAATTTTAAAAAGCACAAAGTTTTATCTTAGATCTTTGAATTACTGCATTAAATCTCAGTTTCAAAACTATTTTAATTATGCAAACCATTGAAAATAAATAATTATTAAAAATAATCTAATATTAATTATAAAAAAGAAATTTATTTCTCGGGGGTAAAGTTTTAAAATTATGGGAAGAAAACACAAAATTTCAAAGTTATTAAATGCATGCACATACCATAATGTAAAACAATTCATTAAAATACTCATAAAAATATTATCTCAACAGTTATAAAATTAAATACTCATAATACAATGAGATTTCACTTGACTACTACACACTCATACATTTCGCCATACGTACCAAGATAAACATACACGGACACATAATTGACTGTATTATTTTTAAATATGTATTTAAAAGCCTCATACGGATTGCAGAGGTCCACCTATGTAAACCGACGTAATAAAGAGTTTACGTCGTTGAACTATTTTTAATTTTTAACATGCCCAACTTTTGCAAAGCTCTGGTTTCTATTTTGCGCAGCATAGTTAAGGAACCTCAGCTTCAAACGTCGTTTGAGTAGTAATAATTTTAAATGAAATGCAATTTACTAATATTTCAGTTTTTAAGCATTGAGTAATTTTAATACAAATTTAAATATTCGGCTTAAATATAAAGAAATTTTAAAATATAAAATGAACTTATTTATCCCCATTTTTATATGAACTCATTGAAAAACTTTTTTGAATTTTGTCCATAGTTAACCTAAGAATTTCAAATTACTCATCTACTTTTTTTTCTTCCATTTACCAGCAGAATTAAATGCTAGCAAATATTAGTAAAAACGCTAATGTCTTTCACAGATAACTAGAATTGCAACGAGATAAAAATTTATAATAGTTTTTTCTCGTTTTATAAAGTGGTAGCTATTTGAATTTCAATTACTTCGGAACTGCTGTTTAACATTGCACAAAGCGCTATGTACTTCCATAGTAACAACATGAATGCGTTTTTCTTAATTATTACAAAATAATTTTTGCTTTCTGATTCATTTCATTTCCCTTCATTCAATAAAATCTATCTTCTTGAATTTTTTTCTCCAAATTTCAGCACATTTGAAGCGAGCATACTATCAAAAGAACGATTCCTTTGTTTACAAAGAAGAAAAAAGTGTTACAACGACTGTTTCATCACTAAGATTTATTTTCCATAAAAAAGGTACATGAAGAGTAAAGATTCCGAAGTAAGAAGTATAATTTTTATAAAGTAAATCACAAAATCATAAGTACTTATTGGAAAAGTAATAATTAATTTTTCGTAGCTCAAATATTTTCGCTATATCTTCCAGAAGTTCCATGTTCTCGACAGTAAAAAATGTAAAAATTATAATTCTTATAAAGTAATTCACAAATTCGTTCAAAAAATAATGAGTAGAGATTTCGTAGTAAAAAGGACACTTTTCATAAAAGCATTAGTATTTATGAGAAAAGTAATTAATTTTTTTGGAACTCACATACGACCGTGATACCTTTCTGCAGATCAATTTTATCGACGGGGAAAATATCTGTAAAATCGTTTCTCTACTGAGTTAGCAGTCCCGCAGTGAAAAATAATTTGCACCATGCTTCGGACATTTTATTTTGCATAATCCCGAAAGTTTGGTTCACTTCTTTTTATAAAAACAAATTATTAAAAGTACATATATCTGGCGTAAAAATTTCGAAGTAGAAGGTACAATTCTTCAAGAATAATCCGTATAAAACACTTGCAATTATTAGGAAAAGTAATAGTTAATTCCTTGAAAACTCAAATACGTTCACGATATATCTCTGCAGTATTTTCTCTAAGGTTATAAATGTCAGTAGGTCACTGTCCAGAAAGTTGTTTTGTACCAGAAACCTATGGGCACGCTTATCAACTTTAATTCTTCCTTATCAAATTTTGTTTTAAAAATAGTTAGAAAAAGATTTCTACTATTTATTTAATTGTATGTTGAACATTACATTTATTGGTAGAAATCATATAAATCTCGGTGTGGTGCCCCGAAGTGGCATTAACCGATTCATCTGTAGTAGTAATTCGATGATGAGGAGTAGTGCGGTGTGCTAGGGCAACGTCATATCCCTAAGGAAAAAGGCAGTGATTGGGCTAAATATTACATTTATTTCAAACAAATATTTCTATCTACTTTTGAATCAAGTTTATGTAGTGGTAGGGAAAGTCATATTAAATAAAATTTTTCAACAAAGTTTTGTTTAAAAAATAGTGATTTTCTACCACTGTGCCGTCGCACTACGTATGCAGCCAAATTTTAAATTATTATGTAGTAAAAATAATAATGCCTTCTTTTTATAATGCCTTCTTATATATATATATATATATATATATATTAAACTAGTTATATATATATATATATATATATATATATATATNGTATATATATATATATATATATATATATATATATATATACTCCCTTGCTTTAACGACGTGAACATCTTCCTTGAAGTGATAGTCATGTTTTTGCTTATCTTAAAATGTTGAAATAAGTAAGAAATTTAATTAAAAATGGCAATTAAAATTATTAATTAACAAAAGAATGAAAGCTAAATATTAACTTACACAGGGATATAAAATCTAAACATTTAACTAATCTATGTAATTAATAGTTATAGAGCTAATTAACAAAGCATAACTAACAAAGAAAACAAGTTAACATTTAAATAATTAAGAAAAAAACAAGTTAACAATGAATCACCAAAAAAAAACATTTAATGTAAAAAAACTAACAAGCAATAGTTAAAAAAAGCAAGCTAACAATTAATAAACAGCCAAAAACAAAATGAGAGTTAACTTGCAATTAATCCCTTAATAAACGTACTGTTGTTTTTGTAGTACATTTTATTTTATTTCATATTCAAAATTATTAACAAAAACTATTTCGCACAGTGTATTACAAGTAAATAAACAACTTTTAAACTTTTTTTTGTATGTTGAATGTGCACCGCTGCAAACAAAAAAGGTTGAGAGTCACTGTCTGAAAAAAAATTTGTTAGCACATTAAGGATTAAAATAAAAGTTTTTAACAAAATTCGTTAAAGTCGTAAATACTCACCGCGATTGGAATACGTATTTAATGCATTTAGTCAATGGGTCAAGCAAAGTAGTATAAATTTTTTGCATCAATATGAGTTTTTAATAGCTTGCTTTTCGAAGCTAAGGTCCACCTATGTGAATCGAGGTAATGAAGAGCTTAAGTTATTGAATTATTTTTAATTTTTAGCATGCCCTACTTTTGCAGAGCTCTGGTTTCCATTTTGCGGAGCATAGTTAAGGAACCTCTGCTTCAAACCTCGTCAAAGTAATAATAATTTTATTTTTTGAATAAAGAAATTTGCTTAATATATCAGTGTTCAAGCATCGATTAATTTCAAATATGGGGTGAAAATTGTCTCATTAAATATAAAAAAAATTTTAAAATATAACATTAACTTATTTATAACCATTTTTGATACCAACACAACAATGATTTTATCTGTTACCTCTTGAAGTTTCAACGCAATATATTAGAAAAAGTATAATATTTTTTTCTCGTTTTATAAAATGGAATTTCTTTTCTATCTGAATTTCATTTATCTCTAAACTGTTGATTAACATTGCACAAAGCACTGCACATTTCTATAGTAACTACATGAATGGATCAAGAAAATCTATCTTCTTGAACATATTTACCAAATTTTAACACATTTAAACCAAACATTTAAACAAAAGACCGATTTTTTTTCAAAGAAGAAAAAAAGTGATAACACAACTATTACATCATCAATATTTATTTTGCATAAAAAAAGACACATGAAGAGGAAAGATTTCGATATGAAAGGTATAATTTTTTTAATGTAGTTCACAAATTCATTAAAAAAAATTAATGAGTAAAGGTACTTAAATTTAGAGTAAATATTTCGAAGTAAAAAGTGCAATTTTCATAAAGTAATTCCTAAAAGCATTAGTACTTATGAGAATAGTAGTGATTAATTTTTTTGGATATTCAAATACGTCCGTGTTATCTTCCAGCAGAACAACTTTAGCCGAATTGTGTGTTAGCACAACTGTTTCATCACCAAGATTTATTTTGCATAAAAAAGAGTTATGTGCATGAAGAGTAAAGACTTCGGAGTAAAAAGTAAACTTTATATAAAGTAATTCACAAATCTATTTATTCAAATTCATTAAAAAATAAATGAATAAAGGTACTTAAATTTAGAGTAAAGATTTCGGAGTAAAAAGTACAATTTTCATAAAGTAATTCATAAAAGCATTAGTAATTATGAGAATAGTAATGATTAATTTTTCGAGAACTCAAATACGTACGCGATACCATTCAGTTGAACAACTTTATCAACGGCGAAAAATATCTGTAAAACTGTTTCTTCCGCAGTGATAAATATTTTGTCCCATGCTTTGAGTATTTTATTTAGCATATTTCCGAAAGTTTCTCTTTCTTCTTTTTATAAAAAAAACGATTAAAAGTACATATATGTGGCGTAAAAATTTGAAAGAATCATTAAAATTTCGAAGAATTAACAATTACTGTAAAAGAAATCTAATAAATAATAACTATAAAAAGCAAACTTCCAATTAATTAACAGCAAAAAATAAATAGCAAAAAATAAATAAAATAATAGTTAACTTGTATATAATCCCTTAATAAACGTACTGTTGGTTTTGTAGCATATTTTATTTTATTTCACACAGAAAATTATTATCATAAACTATTTTACACAGTATATTATAGGTAAATAAACAACTTTTAAAATTTTTTTTCGTAAAAATTTAATACTTTGGGAACATATTTTATTATACGTTCACGATATCTCTCTGCAGATCGCGGCACAGTGATTCTCAATCACTGTGCCGTGGCACTTTTGTGTGCCACCAAATTTTAGAAATGATAAAGTAAAAATAATAACGCTTTTCTTATTGCGAGTTAAGTTTAAATCAAAGAAACGTATTTATACTTTTTATAATTTTCTCAACGCTCTAACAGCGTGAACTCTGACAATCTTAAAATGTTTTTAAACAAGTAGGATATTTAATGACTATTAAAATTATTAATGAACCCAAGAAAGCAAGTTAAGTATTAACTTACCAAAGGAAATAAAAGTTATCAATTGAAATAAGCTATGCAATTAATAGTCTTAAAACAAATTAAAGAGGGATAACTAACAAGAAAAAAACTAGCTAACAATTAATAATTATAAGAAAAACAAGCTAACAAGGAATCACTAAAAAATTAACAATTACTGTAAGAGAAATTTAATAATTAATAACTATAAAAAGCAAACTTCCAATTAATAAATAGCAAAAAATAAATAAAATAATAGTTAACTTGTATATAATCTTTTAATAAACGTACTGTTGTTTTTGTAGCATATTTTATTTTATTTCACGCAGAAAATTATTATCATAAACTATTTTACACAGTATATTATAGGCAAATAAAAAACTTTTAAAATTTTTTTTCGTAAAAATTTAATACTTTGGGAACATATTTTATTATACGTTCACGATATCTCTCTGCAGATCGCGGCACAGTGATTCTCAATCACTGTGCCGTGGCACTTTTGTGTGCCACCAAATTTTAGAAATGATAAAGTAAAAATAATAACGCTTTTCTTATTGCGAGTTAAGTTTAAATCAAAGAAACGTATTTATACTTTTTATAATTTTCTCAACGCTCTAACAGCGTGAACTCTGACAATCTTAAAATGTTTTTAAACAAGTAGGATATTTAATGACTATTAAAATTATTAATGAACCCAAGAAAGCAAGTTAAGTATTAACTTACCAAAGGAAATAAAAGTTATCAATTGAAATAAGCTATGCAATTAATAGTCTTAAAACAAATTAAAGAGGGATAACTAACAAGAAAAAAACTAGCTAACAATTAATAATTATAAGAAAAACAAGCTAACAAGGAATCACTAAAAAATTAACAATTACTGTAAAAGATATCTAATAATTAATAACTATAAAAAGCAAACTTCCAATTAATAAATAGCAAAAAATAAACAAAATAATAGTTAACTTGTATATAATCTTTTAATAAACGTACTGTTGTTTTTGTAGCATATTTTATTTTATTTCACGCAGAAAATTATTATCATAAACTATTTTACACAGTATATTATAGGCAAATAAAAGTATTTTAAATTTTTTTTTCGTGTTCCGTAAACGTTGGAAATCGTTAAAAGTGTGACGCGATAAAAAAGTTTAAGAATCAATATCTTTTTCTTTTTTTAAACACAAATTTTGTTAACACTTTAAAGATTAAAAGTAAAACATTCAACAAATTCGTTAAAGTCGAAATTACTTACCTCAACTGGATTAGTTAAAGCATTTATTTAATAGATCAGGCAAAGTAATATAAATTGGTTGCATCTATATGAGTTTCTTATAGCTTGCTTTTAGAAGCATGGGTGAAAGCCCTTATATAGCAAGACGGAAAAGAGAAAAACCTGGTACGTAAAACATTTCATTCCAGCATTTTTTCCGAAAAAAATGATATATCTGTAACTATCAAGATTTCTTTTATAATTCTGGCATATATATAAAACTGCTTCTTTTCCAAGATAAAGTAGATATTGTTGAAAAATTTTAAAAAAGAATAAGTAAACTCCTCCCCAAAACTAGCTATAACTGGAAAGGTTTTACTACCAGCCTTTCCTCGTTTCCGTCTTGCTTTCACCCCTGTTTAGAAGCTGAGAAGCGAAGGTCCACCTATGTAAACCGAGGTAATGAAGAGTTTACATTGTTGAACTGTTTTTAATTTTTAACATGACCAACGTTTTCAGAGCTCTGGTTTCTATTTTGCGCAGCTTACTTAAGGAACCTCAGCCTCAAACGTCGTTAAAGTAATAATAATTTTAAATGAAATTTAATTAATTAATATATCAGTTTTAAAGCACTTATTAATTTTAATACAATTTTAAATATTCGGGAAAAATTATTGCGGTGGAATATAGAGAAATTTTTAAAATGTAAAATAAATTTGGGCATTACCATTTTTGAAATCAACAGAATGAAAATTTTGTCTCATAGTAAACATCAAACTAGTTTTTCTTTATCACTTACCAGCACATTTAAATGCTAGCAAAGATTAGTAAAATTAGTAGAAACAGATAGAAAATGTTAAGTCTAACAAAATAAAAATATATAATAACTTTTTCTTGTTTTAAAAAATGGTAGCTATCTGAATTTCAATTACATCTGAACTGTTGATTAACATTGCATGAAGGACTATGCTTTTTTATACTAACTACATAAATGTTTTTTTCTCAATTATTGCGAAATAATTTTCATTTTCGGATACATTTTATATCCTTTCATTCAAGAAAATCTATCTTCTTGAACATATTTATCAAATTTTAACAATCATACTTTCAAAAGAGCGATTCTTTTTTTTTCAAAGAAGAAAAAATGTGTTTGCACAACTGTTTCATCACCAAGATTTATTTTGCTTTAAAAAAAAGGAACATGAAGAGCAAAGGTTTCGAAGTAAAAAGTATAATTTTTATAAAGTTATTCAAAAAATCATAAGACCATTAGTGCTTATGAGAAAAAAGCGTAATTTTTATAAAATAATTCACAAATTCATTAATTCAAATTTACAAAAAATATTAATGAATGGAGGTACTAAAATTTAGAGTAAAGATTTCGAAGTAAAGAGTACAATTTTCATGAAGTAATTCATAAAAGCATGAGAACTTATGAGAAAAGTAATGATTAATTTTTTTGGATTCTCAAATACGTCAGTTTTGCCTTCCAGCAGAACGACTTTAGCCCAACTGTGTGTTAGCACAACTGTTTCATCACCAAGATTTATTTTGCATAAAAAAGAGTTATGTTCATGAAGAGTAAAGATTTCGGAGCAGAAAGTAAAATTTATATAAAGTAATTCACTACTCCATTAATTCTAATTCGTTCAAAAATAAATGAATAAAGGTAATTAAATTTAGAGTAAAGATTTCGGTGTAAAAGTACAATTTTCATAACGTAATTCATATAAGCATTACTACTAATGAGATAAGTAATGATTAATTTTTTGAGAACTCAAATACGCCATCGGTAACACCCGGCAGAACAATTTTATGGACTGTGAAAAATAACTGTAAAAACTGTTTCTCAGCCGAGTTAGCTATGCTGCAGTGAAAACCATTTTGTACCATGCTTTGAGCATTTTATTTTGCATAATCCCGAAAGTATTTTTTCTTTTTTTTAATAAAAACGCACTATTAAAAGTACATACATCTGGCTTAAAAATTTCGAAGTAGAGGGTACAATTCTTAGAAAATCCGTATTAAACAGAAGCACTTATTGGAAAAAGTAATGATTGATACTTTGGAAACTCAAATACGTTCATTATACATCCCTGCAGAACTTTCTTTGAGGTTATAAAGGTCAGTAGGTCATTGTCCAGAAAGTTGTTCGGCACCAGAAACATATGGGCATGCTGGCTTACCTTTACTCTTCCCTATCAAATTTTGTCTGAAAAACAGTGAAAAATAGATTTATAATTGTTGATTAATTACATGTTGAGCATAACATTTTATTACAAAGAAATATTTCTATATATTCTTAAATCTATTACTCAAGTGGCGGCCCAGTGTGCACTTTTGGGCACCGCTTTTTTTTATTACGCTTTTTTTATTACGAGTAAAGTTTAAATCAAAGAAACGCATTTATAATTTCTATAATTTTTCAACGCTTTAACAGTGTTAACATCTTTGATGGTCCAATCTTTGAAAATCTTAGAATGTTTTTAAATAAGTAGGATATTTAATGACTATTAAAATTATTAATAAATCAAAGATAGCAAGCTAAGTTTTAACTTACCAAATGAAACAAAAGTTAACAATTAAAATAAGCTATGAAATTAATAGTTATAAAAAAAATTAAAGAATGATAACTAACAAGACTAAAACAAGCTAATAATCTATAATTATCAAAAAATAATTACTACTTAATTACTGTAAAAAAACTAACAATTAATAACTATAAAAAGCAAGCTTCCAATTAATAAGTGACCAAAAAAATTAGCTTGTAATTAACCCCTTAATAGACGTAATGTTGTTTCTGTAGTACATTTTATTTTATTTTATATAGAAAATAATTATCATAAACTATTTTACACAGTGTACATAGGTAAATAAACAACTTTTAAGCCTTTTTTTGCGTCGTGAACTTTGGAAATCGTTAAAAGTGTAACGAGTTAAAAAAGGTTATGAGTCACTGTTTTTTTTCCTTAAAAAAGCATAAATTTTGTTAAAACTTTAAAGATTAAAATAAATCACAGCCTATATATAAGCTAAACGCAGATTTTTTTCGATAAGGCTCTAGAATGTAAAACAACAAATTTTAATTAAATTTTTAAATTTGAAAATTATAGCAAAGATCAAGACTATAGACCAATAGCTGCACATTTTACCTCCACATACCATAACTATCAAAACAAATATCTACATCAACCTTTCCGTTTCCTCATGCTGATACAACTCTGAATAACTCCAACTTCACAAACAAACATAGTTCAGAACTTAATTTTTAGTCTCACTTTATTTTTGATTCCTCTTTAGTTATTCAAACAAAGTACTTAAAGCATTCCCAAAAGCAACCCCTTTGCCTGCTTACCACAATTTTCAACCAAAAAAGTGAAGTTCCACGATGAATGGGATAGGGCCAGCTTCGCGGCCCAGGTGCCCTGTAAAATAAAAGCACTAGGACTAAATTAAAATAAAATATTTAACAAATTCGTTAAAGTCGAAAATTCGCACCTCATCTGGTTTATTTAAAGAATTTAGTTAATAGATCAGACAAGGTAATATAAATTGGTTGCATCAATATGAGTTTCTTATTGCTTATTTTAAGAAGCTAAGGTCCACCTATGTAAACCGACGTAATAAAGAGTTTACGTTGTTGAACTATTTTTAATTTTTAGCATGCATTTTTAGCATTGCAGAGCTTTGGTTCCTATTTTGGACAGCACAGTTAACCCTTTAACGGGCCCTTTATTTCTAGTAAAGGTAAATTAAAGTATTTTTGGAATTGAAATTGTTTTAAGAACAGTAATTGATATATAAAAAAAACTAATTTAGTTTATAAATTTTTTTTGGTGGTAAATATATTTAACATGACCTATTAGGAACTTCCTGACTTTTATTTTTCTTTATTTATAAAATAAATTCCTAAAATGTTACAAACTTCAAAAGGAATTATGTATTTTATAAGTTTTATACGTTTTCAAAAGTGACTATTGGTTACCAATTTTATTCAAACTCACTTCAAGAAAGCTGAAGGTATTGAAAAATGGAAACCTAAATTAAAAGTGATAAAACTTGGTGGTAAGTATACTTACCACGGCCTTCAAAAGGGTTAAGGAATTTCAGCTTCAAATGTGATTTAAGAAATAATAATTTTAAATTGTATGTAATTAACTAATATATCAGTTTTTAAGCATTGATTAATTTTAATACAATTTTAAATATAAAGAAATTTTAAAATATAAAATGAATTTATTTATCCCCAATTTTTATAAACTCATTGAAAAACTTGAATTTTGTCTCATAGTAAACCTAAGAATTTCAAATTATTTATTTACTTTTTCATTTATATTTACCAGCAGATGCTAGCAAATTTTATTAAAAATACAAACATCAATAGTTTAAGTTTGTTAGTTCGTTGTAGTGAAACTGGGCGTCTGAGACCTTACGGTCCTTTTCCCATTCATCCTAAAGTTAAACTTAGAAACATACATGACAAAATTTAAGTTTTGGGGAGCAAATGGAGTTCTTGAGAAAAGAAAAATGGCACTTTGCCATTATTAGGCAATGACAAAATTACAAGTAATAAAAATGTACATGAAAAAGGTAAAATTAAAGTACAATGGGAAAATAAACACTAATGAATATTTACTGTTTGGAAATACATACAAAAGGGGGGCGAGTTAAAGGATTGTGAGGATGTGTGTATATGTGTAAGTAAATGTGGTTCTGTTAAGTAGAGACCCGGCCGTCAGTGAGTGTTTGTGTTGTTAAATGTTAGTATGATATCAGAAGTGTAGAAGTGTGCAATGGGTCGAATTTTTGCATCCTCTTTAAGATTTATGCAGTCGAAAATATCATTAAAATTTGCGGTATCGCAGGTTGCGGCTTTAAGGGGACACTTAACGATAAAAAACCCAAAAATCGACCAAATTATACTTTTTTCGATTTTTATTTAAAAAAAAAATAATAGTTATATCTAGCTACAATTTAAAAAAAAAGTTTTCAATTTCAGTCATTTTTTGCAAAGTTATAAGCATTTCAAGATTTGTAAACAAGGTTTTGTAAACTGTCTGTTTTTATTGTTAAACTGTTTTTCTCAATGCTGTTTTTTATGATTATATTCAAACTTCGAAAAGTTCCTTGCTCATGAGTTTTGAATAATAGTTGATTTCTTCATATATATGGTTGGTCTAATGTTCCGTAACCAATGTGATATAAATAAAAGCTGAATACTCACTGAATATTTTTTAAATTACTTTAAATTGTTATTTAAATTTCAATTTTTAAAAGTTATATGTAGTTATTTACTTCGATGTAAGGCTCCTATACTATCAGAGCTGACCTATCAAGCAATATTGGAGCAAACAAGTTCGCAAGTTAACGTTATTTTAGTATTCGTTATGTTATTACAGAGATGCCAACTGCTGCGGGCCCGCCAAAATAATTAAAAAAAACGGTAAATAACTACAAAGTAAATTTTGCAAATAGTTGACAATATTTGCTTGCTTTTAAAAATGTAAAGCATGTTATAAGTACTGTAAAGTGGTGAATTATATATGCCTACGCATTGTTTAAAAATAGTGGTGGATTAGAATCTACTAAATCGAACTTAAGAAACCAAGAATTACAATTAATAAACAACCACTTGAAAATATTTATTCGATGCGCATATGTTAGCTCTTTGCTTCAACACTAAATGATAAGTCGGCCTGTCTAATTCAGGGGCTCTACATCGAGGTATACAGGAGTTTTTTTCAGTTTTAAACTAAGGTGTCGGTTATGAAAAAGTGTTTGAAATTTGTTGGTTGCTGCATATACTTTGTTTTTAATGTTATTTACATGATCAGACCAGGTCAGTTTTTTATTAATGGTTAAGCCTAAATATATAGCTTTATCAACAATGAGTATAGTGTTGTTGAATAGAACTAGTTGGTATTTATTAGAGTAGGACTTTCTATTCTTTTGTATTATTAAAAGTTGCGATTTACTAGCATTTAGTTTGAACTTCCAATTTAGGCACCAGTCTTCAACATCATATAACTTATTCTGTAGTTTTTGAAGTGCGTTATCTGGTTTAAGAGATTTCTGCAAGATTCCAGTATCGTCAGCGTAAAACGCCGTGATACTGTTGTGGTCGTCGTGAAATATGGGGAAATCGTGGGTATAAATAATGAAAAGTATCGGTCCTAGATGCTCCCTTGGGGAACACCCGCATTTATTTTTCTCCTGGATGAAACAACACTGTTTAGTTTAATATTAAAGGTACAGTTTGATAAGTAGTTATGTATTATTTTTACAATGCCATAGGGAAAGTTTAAATTAATTAGTTTGTACACGATACCAGCATGCCAAACTCGATCGAATGCTTTGCTGATGTCAAGCATGAGGAATGCAGTTGCCTGTTTGTTGTACAGGCCCTTACCAATGAAGTCAATGATTCGAAGGAGTTGTTTGGTGGTATCTAAGTTTTTTTCTGAAACCGTACGGCTCATTAGGCAGACAGCCTAGAAAAGGTTTTATTCTGTTATACAGTATACGTTCTAGAATTTTACCAAAAATACACAGCAGGCTGATTGGTCTAAAGCTCTCGGGTAAGGTTAGGTTTTTATTTGCTTTGGGAATCAGAATAATAGTTGCATTCTTCCGGTTTGTGGGAAAATAATTTAAGTGCAGACAGGCATTGTAAATATCTGTTAAGGTGGAGATGTAAGTATCTGGTAAAAGTTTAACCATTTTATTCTTAATATTGTCATCACCTGCTGCCTTCTTTGATTTTAGTTTCTTGATAATATTTTGTACTTCATAATTATTGGTGGGTTCAATAGGGGTGACTTGGGAATTAGAGACTAGGAAGTCCGAGACAGTGGTATTGACAATATTATGTGTGCCGATATCATAGCCATATGTGCAGAGATGCCAACTTGCAAATATGTACTTTGAAGTGGTAGTTTATCAATTGTGATTCTTAGTTTAATAAATCCAATTTAGTAGATTTTTATCGGCCACTATTTCTAAATAATTCGTAGGCTTATATAATTCACCACTTTATGGTACTTATGTCACACTATACCTTTTAAAAAGCAAGCAAAAATAATCAAATATTTGCAAAATTTACTTTGCAGTTATTTACCGTTTTTTTTAATTATTTTGGCGTGTCCGAAGCAGTTGGCATCTCTGTATGTGTGACAAGGGCTTCTGCATTGTCAGTGTTGGTACATGCTTACCCATTATCTGATTATTTAAGTTTGCAATGAAATAAAAATTCATAATATTTTTTTTTCGTTTTATAAAGTGGTAGCTATTTGAATTTCAATTACTTCCGAACTATTGTTTAACATTGCCCAAATCGCTATGTAATTCCATAGTAACTACCGTAGGTTATGTAAACCGACGTAATAAAGTAAGTAATTATGTAAACCGACGTAATGCCCTACTTTTGCAGAGCTCTGGTTTCTATTTTGGGCAGCATAGTTAAGGAACCTCAGCTTCAAACGTCATTTAAGTAATAATAATTTTAAATGAAATGTAATTAATTAATATATCAGTTTTCAAGTATTGATTAATTTTAATGCAATTTTAAATATTCGGATTAAATGTAAAGAAATTTTAAAAAATAAAATGAATTTATTTATCCCCATTTTTATCTAAACTCATAGAAAACCTACGAAACTCAAGTTATCTATTTACTTTTTTTATTCACATTTACCAGCAGATTTATTTGCTAGTAAATATTAGTAAAAATGCTTATAATTAGCCAAAATAATTAAAATTGCAATGAAATAAAAATTTATAATATTTTTTTCTCGTTTTATAAAGTGGTAGCTATTTGAATTTCAATTACTTCCAAACTGTTGTTTAACATTGCACAAATCGCTATGTAATTCCATAGTAACTACCGTAGGTTATGTAAACCGACGTAATAAAGTAAGTAATTATGTAAACCGACGTAATGCCCTACTTTTGCAGAGCTCTGGTTTCTATTTTGGGCAGCATAGTTAAGGAACCTCAGCTTCAAACGTCATTTAAGTAATAATAATTTTAAATGAAATGTAATTAATTATTATATCAGTTTTCAAGTATTGATTAATTTTAATGCAATTTTAAATATTCGGCTTAAATATAAAGAAATTTAAAAAAATAAAGTGTCCCCATTTTTATCTAAACTCATTTATCAAACTTGAATTTTGTCTCATAGAAAATGTAAGAAACTCAAGTTATCTATTTACTTCTTTTATTCACATTTACCAGCAGATTTATTTGCTAGTAAATATTAGTAAAAATGCTTTTATCAAAGGGAAGTATTTATAATTGCAATGAAATAAAAATTTATAATATTTTTTTCTCGTTTTATAAAGTGGTAGCTATTTGAATTCCATTTACCTCCGAACTGGTGTTTAACATTGCACTAAGCGCTATGTACTACCATAGTAACTACATGAATGCGTTTTTCTTAATTATTACAAAATAATTTTTACTTCCGAATTCATTTTATTTCCCTTCATTCAAGAAAATCTATGTTCTAGAAAATTATCACTGAAATTTATTTTGCATAAAAAAAAGGTACATGAAGAATTAAGATTCAGAAGTAAGAAGTATAATTTTTATAAAGTTATTCACAAAATTATAAGTACTTACTGGAAAAGTTATATTTAATTTTTCGGGAACTCAAATATGTTCGCTATATCTTCCAGAAGTTCCTTGTTCTCGACGGGGGAAAAGGTAAAAAGTATAATTTTTAAAAAGTTATTCATAAATTCATTGATCCAAGTACATTAAAAAAATAATGAGTTAAAGTACTTAAATTTAGAGGAAAAATTTCGACGTAAAAAGGACAATTTTTATAATAGCATCAGTGCTTATGAGAAAAGTAATGATTTTTTTTTTTGTGTGTGGAACTCAAATACGACCCCGATTCCTTCCAGCAGAGCAACTTTATCAACAGTGAAAAATATCTGTAAAACTGTTTCTCTGCCGAGTTAGCTATCCTGCAGAGAAAACTATTAGGCACCATGCATGAAAACTATTTTGCATTTAATTTTTTAGAGGCACAGAAGCATTATAAAGAGGGATTTATATCTTAGGATAATTTTGCTTTATTTTGAAATGCCTCATTCACTGTCGTAAAGGAATGTGTCCTGATGAAAGCCTTTACGATTTTTGTATATATATACATAAATATATATTAAATATTCCCCACGGTTGTTGTAAATTATTAACAGTAATGATAGTTTTACTAATAAATTAATTTAGAATCAAGAAAGTTATGCACTTAAAGATATTTTGTATGCCTGCGTGCAATTATAACATATTGGTCCCGTGTGAAACTTCACAAGATCTCTTTAAACAATTGCTACTTCTTTTTAAACCTTATCTTTCATTGTTTTTGACACATAAATTTTTTTCCCAACTAGTGCACAAAATGATTTATCGTGATTTTAGTACCTGTCCATTTGTCATTTTATGTTGTTGATTTTTTACGCAGTAAATAACAATTATTCTGCGATATTCAAGTTTGATAAATGATAATTGTTATAAAAAATAATAACGAGAGTTAATATTTTTCAATGAGGGCGTTAATTGTAGAACTACTTAAAATTCTTCATGCTCATTTATCATTCCTGAATCACATTTTTTAAACTTAAATTCAAACTTTTTATTAGATTTGCTACTTTTTAAAAGAAAAAATTTATTTCCTCTATCGTATCATTGAAATAAATGATAACTTACTGATAAAAAATAATAAAATCAAAATATTCCTGTGATTTATATCAACGTGCAATTTTAGACAAGATAATGCTCGGAAATGTGGATTTGTTATTTCTTTTGGAATCTGTCTTAATGCTAGGGTAGTTTTAAACTGATACTTGATCCAGGAAAAGAATTTGAAATTTTCTTNTTTGTATAATAGGCATTCATTTAATTTGTAACTATTTATTTTGGCGCTTTCAATGTAATCGAATTACTGTTATTGAGGAAACGGCGTTACTTCTCTAAAGTAAATCTTTAGTTTTGAAGTGAAAATCATCTTTGGAATGGGGAGATCCCCTTGAGTAGAGTTGTATGATAAAGTTAATAGTATTTTGGTAGTATGCAGTCTGAGCATAAAAAGGCGGTAATTGGGCTGAAATTCGAATTATCACGTATTATATCAATATCGAACAATTTATTGAAATCTGATGTGGTGCATGTTTTTGCGTCGCTATAAAATTTTGTGGTCAATTTAGCTATAAAGCAATTGATATCATCAATGTTTAAGTCTTTTCTGAGTAATCTATTGCTAATCGCCCTTGGGGCACCAGTCATTGTGCGTAAAAATTTACCTTCGGTTGTAGATTGCTTCTTTTTTAGGTTGTTGCTTATAGCAGTGAGGGCTGACCAAGCATACGTAAGAATTGGTCGAATCACTTGTATATAAATAGTTCTTTTATTTGCTAGATCAAGCTTTGAATTCTTATGCAGGAGGACTTTGAGCGCAAAAAACGCTCCTCTGGCTCTTTTGATTATGTCGTTTATGTGAGTACTCCAGCTCAGATTATATGACATCGCATACCTGCCAACTTTCACTCTTTTCGAGAATGGATTTTCAGAGTGGTTGTAAAACAATAAACGAAAAACAATCTGACTCAAAAATATATTTATATTTTGATCCCGTAGAAATTCGATTGTGCAAATATTATTGTGCTTTTATATATTTATTGTAATTATTTATATGTAGTGGTAGTAAAACTCATTTATAATTATTAGAGCCCGGATTTTGATGACCTAAAAAATCTCAACTAATGCCCTTAAAAAATGCAAAAAACGCCCTTAAAAAGTTCAAAAAATGCCCTTAAAAATGCTCTAAAAATGCGAAAATTGCGCTAAAAATGCCTTATGACATGACTTAAATAAAGTAAAAATATCGAACTAAAACAATGTTTTACTCTTTAAAATTATGAGTCATTTAAAAAACTATAAAGCAATGCAATACTTGTTCTACGTTCGTTAAAGCTTGAAAAATATGTTTTATATCCCAAAAAAAAACGGAATATATTGACACCAAAACATTTTCATTCTGTATAGAAACTTTAATGAATATAACAACTTACATGTAATAATATTACTAATTATCAGAATTACATTGGATTATTAAATGTTTTTCGATATTTTGAAATGTAAACGAGCGTCTCTTGTCTGAAAGTAAATTTTTATTCCTGGCGAAGCTACTTTCAATGTATACTGATGTTAATGGTGCGTACTTGAAAAAGACGGTCTCACTTACTGACAATTCTTCTTCAATTTGAAAAGTTATTGCTTCACCTGTTAGTATCCTAGAGATTTTCTTCATTGTTTGGAAGCCAGTGTTCTTCTCCAAAACTTTGTTCAATTTAGCTGCTACACTTTGTCCTATTTTTCCCCTTGCTTTTTGCAACACTCGACTCACTACATCAATATAATTTATTACATTACTAAGTTCTAGTTCTTGTTTTTCCAAGCTTGTAATTGTCGAGGACACAATAGCAAAGTTAGACTTGATAAATGCTAAATTTCCTTCGATTTTATCAGAAGCGAACACGTTTAGCGCTATCTTAATTGATGCAGCATCTTCTGAATCAAAACTACTGGCGATAGACTTCACTATCTTAAAATTTTCACTGTAGTATAAGCTGCATCCAACCAGGTACCCCATCGTGTGATTACTGGTTTAGGGGGCAAAGCTGACTAGGAACAAATGTTTTGAAACATCCTTTGAGAGTTACAATATGAAATGTAAAATTATGAGACAAATCTTGCATTTCACAGAGATGCCAACTGCTCCGGACACGCCAAAATAATTAAAAAAACGGTAAATAGTTATTAAGTAAATTTTGCAAATATTTGACTATTTTTGCTTGCTTTTTAAGAGGTATGGCATGACATACGTCTACGAAAGTGGTGAATTATATAAGACTACGAAGTATTTAGAAATAGTGGTGGATAAAAATCTACTAAATTGAATTTATTAAACTAAGAATCACAATTGATAAACTACCACTTTAAAATGTATATTTGCTGTCCGGAGCAAGTTGGCATCTCTGATTTCATGTAATAAAAATAACCCAAAAAATAATAAAAAAATTAACAAAAACCTTAAAAAATACTTTGAAATGCAAAATACACCCCAAAATTTAAAAAAAAAATGCCCCATAAATCTAAAACAATGCTCTAAAGGACAAAAAATGTCCGAAAATGCAAATGTCATCAAAAATCCGGGCCTTAATAATTATCATTATAATTCAAAAAGTTAATTGGAATAACATAAGTATTGCTACCACTTTAAATATAAAAATAAAATCTTCCGGAAAATCCGAAAGAATTGGCAGGTATGAGATGGTGACGCCGTCTCATTGTTAAACTAAGAATTTCAACTTATTCATTTTCTTTTTTTTGCATTTACCAGCAGATGCTAGCAAATATTAGTAAAAATGCTTCTTGCTTTTGTAACCAATAAATTTGTAATGAAATAAAAATTCATAATATTTTTTTCTCGTTTTATAAAGTGGTAGCTGTTTGAATTTCAATTACTTCCGATCTGTTGTTTAACATTGCACAAATCGCTATGTAATTCCATAGTAACTACCATAGGTTATGTAAACCGACGTAATAAAGAGTTTACGTTGTTCAACTATTTTTAATTTTTAGCATGCCCTACTTATGCAGAGCTCTGGTTTCTATTTTGGGCAGCGTAGTTAAAGAACCTCAGCTTCAAACGTCATTTAAGTAATAATAATTTTAAATGAAATTTAATTAACTAATATATCAGTTTTCAAGCATTGATTAATTTTAATACAATTTTAAATATTCGGCTTAAATATAAAGAAATTTTAAAATATAAAATGAATTTATTTATCCCCATTTTTATCTAAACTCATTGAAAAACTTGCATTTTGTCTCATAGAAAACCTAAGAAATTTAAGTTAGCTACTTACTTTTTCATTCACATTTACCAGCAGATTTATTTGCTAGCAAATATCAGCAAAAGTGTTGTTTTCAGAGCCACTGCAATTAAGGTTGCAATGAAATAAAAATTTATAATATTTTTTTCTCGCTTTATAAAGCGGTAGCTATTTGAATTTCAATTACTTCCGATCTGTTGTTTAACATTGCACAAATCGCTATGTAATTCCATAGTAGCTACCATAGGTTATGTAAACCGACGTAATAAAGAGTTTACGTTGTTGAACTATTTTTAGCATGCCCTACTTATGCAGAGCTCTGCTTTCTATTTTGGGCAGCATAGTTAAGGAACCTCAGCTTCAAACGTCATTTAAGTAATAATAATTTTATATGAAATGTAATTAACTAATATATCAGTTTTCAAGCATTGATTAATTTTAAATATTCGGCTTAAATGTAAAGAAATTTTAAAAAATAAAATGTCCCCATTTTTATCTAAACTCATTGAAAATCTTGAATTTTCTCTCTTAGAAAACGTAAGAAACTCAAGTTATCTAATTACTTTTTTATTCACATTTACCAGCAGATTTATTTGCTAGTAAATATTAGCAAAAATTCTGATAGCTATAGGAAGTAATTAAAATAGCAATGAAATAAAAATTTATAATATTTTTTTCTCGTTTTATAAAGCGGTAGCTATTTGAATTTCAATTAGCTCCGAACTGTTTAACATTGCACAAAGCGCTATGTACTTCCATAGTAACTACATGAATGCGTTTTTCTTAATTATTACAAAATAATTGTTTCTTCCGAATTCATTTTATTTCCCTTCATTCAAGAAAATCTATGTTCTAGAAAATTATCACTGAAATTTATTTTGCATAAAAAAAAGGTACATGAAGAATTAAGATTCAGAAGTAAGAAGTATAATTTTTATAAAGTTATTCACAAAATTATAAGTACTTACTGGAAAAGTTATATTTAATTTTTCGGGAACTCAAATATGTTCGCTATATCTTCCAGAAGTTCCTTGTTCTCGACGGGGGAAAAGGTAAAAAGTATAATTTTTAAAAAGTTATTCATAAATTCATTGATCCAAGTACATTAAAAAAATAATGAGTTAAAGTACTTAAATTTAGAGGAAAAATTTCGACGTAAAAAGGACAATTTTTATAATAGCATCAGTGCTTATGAGAAAAGTAATGATTTTTTTTTTTGTGTGTGGAACTCAAATACGACCCCGATTCCTTCCAGCAGAGCAACTTTATCAACAGTGAAAAATATCTGTAAAACTGTTTCTCTGCCGAGTTAGCTATCCTGCAGAGAAAACTATTAGGCACCATGCATGAAAACTATTTTGCATTTAATTTTTTAGAGGCACAGAAGCATTATAAAGAGGGATTTATATCTTAGGATAATTTTGCTTTATTTTGAAATGCCTCATTCACTGTCGTAAAGGAATGTGTCCTGTTGAGAACCTTTACGTTTTTCCATCAATTTTTTTAAAATTATGTATCTTCTTTACCCTTTTGAAGGCCGTGGTAAGTATACTTACCACCACGTTTTACCACTTTTAATTTCGGTTTCCATTTTTCAATAACTTCAGCTTTCTTGAAGTGAGTTGAATAAAATTGGTAACCATTTGTCATTTTTTAAAAACGTACAAAAGTTATAAAATACATAATTCCTTTTGAAGTTTGTAGCATTTAAGGAATTTATTTTATGAATAAAGAAAAATAAAAGTCAGTAGGTTCCTAATAGGTCATGTTAAATATATTTACCACCAAAAAATGGAATTTTTATAAAATAGATGAGTTTTTTTTTTAATATCAACAACTGTTCTTAAAACAATTTCAATTCCAAAAATACTTTAATTTACCTTTACTAGAAATAAAGGGCCAATTAACCCGTTTTGTCCCGAAATTATAGATTGAAATGATACAGAAAGTGGTTTTATGGAAAAAGTGGTATAATATATTATCGAAATTAATTGGTTTTTCTACTGTTAGGGCATTCAAAAAGTCATTGATAGATCAAAAAGTACTTGCTCCTTATAATTCTAGATATAATCAGAAATAACTAAATCATTGTGGTATCTGAGAATCTTTTAGTTCACCCAGATAAATGAAAATACTGAAAAAAGTTTCCCATCACAATGAATGCTTTTGAAAAAAGGAACTGTCCTAAATATATGACGCTGGGTGTTAACCGGTTAAAGGGTTAAATTACTTGCATTTAGTGATGGACAAAATTTGCTTAGCTAGAAATTGTTAAATTATGATTATATTACCCTTGCTACCAGTAGGAAAAATAGTTTCTGAATCAATTTAGAATTCTTTGTATTTGTAATCTATGCTGTAATTTTTCCATTACTGAAAATATTTGGTGGTATCTCTGACCTGCAAATAACAATTACTGAAAAATAGAGGAAAACCCCTCATCTGGTGTCAAAGATTGGCGTCTCCCAAAGAGAAGTGGGAATAGAAGGTATCAGCTCTTCGTCCCTCTAATTTTCAAAACGTTTGGAGGTTTTAAAAATCTCAAACGAGAAAATTCGACCCTTTTTCGATCTAATCTGCATGGATTAACTGGTGGGTGTTCAATACAAAATGGGGAGGGGGGTTCCGGAGAAGGATGCAATGGAACACAAGCAAGGTAATGTCGTTCTCTCCCTTCCCCTCCAGAGTTTTTTTTGAAAGGGGGGTGGGGGAGCAAAGATCTGCTCTTTCTCGGCTTGCCTAATTTGGTTAACCTTCCATTATGTGATGGCGCTCGAGACGAAAAATGATAGCTCCGGATTTGTTGGGATAGAGGCATTATTATTATTTTTTTTATTACATGGCTTCCTTGAGCTTTCAATTTAATTGAATCACTTTTTAGTATGAACATGGAAAAAAAGAAATAAAAAAAATATATAAGAATGTATATTTTCGATGTTTGTCAAAAGAGTAGTTTTCTGATTTATCGAAGCAATTTGTGGGTGATAGAATTTTCTTTTTTTACTTTGGATATCAATAGATTTTATTTATCAAATGAATAAATCTGTAAAAAAAATGGAAAAGAAATATTAAATAAATAATGTATTGGAATGATTGGATTTTTGATATTTGTCAAAAGAATAATTTCCTAATTTACCAGAAAATAATTTACTTTTTTTTGTTGCTATTTCTTCTTTTTTTTACCTTTCTTTTTTCCTTTGGATATCCATTAATTGTATTTATTAAATGAATAAGTCAATAAATAAATAGTAATCAAATAAAAATCGGGATGCATATTTTTAATGTTTCTCAAGAGAGTAGTTTCCTAATTTACAGAATTAATTTCTTAGGGATGGAATTGTTTTTATTTATTTTCCACTTTGAATATCAAAAGATTTTATTTATTAAATGAATAAATCTGAAAAACCGATAAAGAAATATTAAATAAATAATATATTGTAATGTGTATTTTCGATGTTTGTCAAAAGAGTAGTTTTCTGATTTATCGAAGTAATTTGTGGATGATAGAATTTTCTTTTTTTACTTTGGATATCAATAGATTTTATTTATCAAATGAATAAATCTGAAAAAATGGTAAAAAAATATTAAGTAAGTAATGTATTGGAATGAGCATTTTTGATATTTGTCAAAAGAATAATTTCCTAATTTACCAGAAAATAATTTACCTTTTTTGTTGCTATTTCTCCTTTTTTTCCTTCCTTTTTTCTTTTGCATATCTAATAATTTTATTTATTAAATGAATAAGTCAATAAATAAATATTAATCAAATAGAAATCGGGATTTATATTTTTAATGTTTCTCAAGAGAGTAGTTTCTTAATTTACCGAATTAATTTCTTAAAGATGGAATTGTTTTTATTAGTTCCATTTTTTTCCACTTTGGATATCAAAAGATTTTATTTATTAAATGAATCAATCTGAAAAACCGATGAAGAAATATTAAATAAATAATATATTGTAATGTGTATTTTTGATGTTTGCCTAAAGAATAATCTCCTGATTTACCAAATTAATTTGTTAGGAATAGATTTTTTCTTTTTTTGCTATTTTATTATTTCTATTTTTTTTTTCATTTTTAATTTGGATATCATTAGATTTTATTTATTAAATGAATAAATCTAGAAAAATAATAATTAAATTCTAAGTAAATAAACAATTGGGATGTGTATTTTTAACGTTTCTTGAAAGAGTAGTTTCCTAATTTACCGAATTAATTTCTTAGGGATAATTTTTTAAAATTTATTTCTATTTTTTTAAACTTTGGATATCAATAGATTTTATTTAATAAATTGATACATTAGAAAAAATGATAAATAAATATTAAATAAATAAAATATTGCAATGCGTATTATTGATATTTACCGAGTAATTTGAAAATATTATAAGAATTCTACTTAAGTTCACTACCATTCTAAAACTTTTTCACCAAATCTTATAGCATTGTGGATCAAACCGTGGCTAATCTATTTATTTTTATTGGTCCTTACATTTAAAAAGTATTTTAATATACTTGCTAAAAAATATTTTAATTTAACAAGTGAAAAAAAAGAAGACTTTTTTTTAACCCCATTAAAATTTAAGGTAAAGTTACTTCAGGTTTTTAAAGTTTAAGTAAACCGCAAAGTGTCTAGTCAGTATCAGAAATTTTAAGTCAGCAGAGCTTCATAATCTTCATTCTCCTTTAACGACCACATTGAAGCTTCATTCTTTGACCTTCATGATTTTCTATTTGAAGACAAGACTAAAAAGTGTGATGTCCCTGAAAATTTATAGATACTGATTTCTAAAGAACATATTCTTTCACTTCTTAAATTCTTGTAACTATAAATAAAATCGTAACAAAGTTTTGCCAATCTATCAAAATTTATCGAGTGAATTTTTGAGTGATGTATAACTGGAATATTCCATTTGTCAACACTAGATCCATGTTCACTCTAGCCTCCTTTTTCCTTACTGTAAACTGAAGAAAGTGAGGAATTTTCTTTTCTGATTTTAATTTTAGTTTCCCTTTGTTCTAATAAGTTTCTGAAAGGAGAAAAAAGCATGCTATGAACTTGTTTACCTTATATAGTTAAAACAATTAGAATTTTATAATATAAAGTTAAAAATGTATGCCTGGCACTTTAAAACTGAAGTTGTCACTAAATTAAACGCTAAGCATAGTGGGAAAATCATCGCCACTGCAGTGGATTGAAATTGCGTTGGTATGTCTTCGGATCATCCTATGCTTTCCAGACCGTCGCCAATAGCCCACTGTGAGCCGTGAGGGCACAGGAGATAGAGTGTTCGCCTTCCAATGAGGTGACCAACGAATCCCAGCGATGGCTGGTCGATGATAATTCCGCATCCAGCTTGCACCGATTACAGTGCTGATGTAAAATATCCTCATTGGTAGACAGATAATGGGTTAGAGTCCCCTTGCCATCAGACTAACCGTGGGAGGTTTTCATGGTTTTCCTGTCCATATAACGCAAAGGCGGGGTAGTTCCATCAAAAAGTCCTTCACGAAGGCAAATTTCTCCCAATACTTGATCCAGCAGTTCCCTTGCCTTTTGGATTGGGTTCAAAATTACATTGCTATGACGTTGAACATTAGTGGTAAACACGAAAATTGGGTCGGCTGTTCAACGACGGTTATAAAATATTTAAAAAAAAAGTTCATTGTGAAATTCTAGTGAGACGTAAATAAAGTACTACTACTAGTATTATTACTATTACTCGAAGTTCTTTGGTGCTTAATTTTTTTTTATCTATTACAAAAATTTAGAATAAATTATTACACTTACACACCATAAATTCGATCTTTCTTTCTTTTTTTCCCTTTTATTGCAGTCTGTTTGTTAATTTTTCTGTATTCAAAAAAATATTCACCTTGAAGCTCACCTTGCTTCTCCTTCGGGGTTCATCTGGCATGAACAGTTTTCTAGAAGGCAAACGGTGTAAAAATACTTAAAAAACGAATGGCTAAAAACTATTTTAAGCGAACATTAACGGACAAACACAAATCTTGAACTATTTTGATAGAAGAAGGTTAAGGAAGAAGGAAGCTACTGGTAAAACCACAGATAGCACGCCACTGGCCATGATTTTAAAAAAAAGACACGAATATGAATAATTCATAATAAAATTACAAATGTTTATTTGTTTTCGACACTGTTAATGTTTCAGAAAGAAAAAAAAATCATTTTTAAACGATACACGAAATAAATCACCATAAAAACTGTTTCCAAATTTTTTAAATTTTAAATCATGTTCAAAATATAGTGATACAATATTTCTAGAATATTAATGAGATTTAAACAACCATTCGATATGAAAAAAGCATTAATTTTAAAATTAACTAATAAATACATACTTTATACCGTTATTTTAATGTCTTCAACTTTAAAAAAAATCGATTTTAAATTCTTTTTCAAATTGGCTAAATGCGATTTAAAATGAAAAGTTATTTTTTTCTTATTAAATCGCCCTAAAAATATAGCGAAACAATATTTCTTAAAATTTTAATGAGATTTAAGGAACACTCCGTTATTAAAAAGTAACACTTTTGAAGTTGATAGATGCATAATTTTTATCATGATCGTAATAGCATAACTTCAAATTTAAAAAAAAAAATTATTATTAAAATTAGTTAATTTTAAAATAATTTTAATGAATTTTAAAATTAAATTAGTTTTAATCAATCAATTAATTTATTAATTTTACTTAATTAATTTTAAAATTGATTAATTTTAAAATAATAAAATATAACTGTAATAATTTTTTTTTATAATCGTGTTCAAAATATAGCGATGCAATATTTCTTAAATATTAATGAGATTTAAATAACTATCCGTTACAACACATTTAAAATTAGTTGAGAGAAGCTAACTTTCTATCATTATTTTAACACCAGACCTTCAACTTAAAAAAAAAAAAANAAAAAAAAAAAAAAAAAAAAAAAAAAAAAAAAAAAAAAAAAAAAAGAATTTTTCTTCGACACTTAATGAGGTATTTTTCTGTATTTAATAACATTCAACGGAGTAAAGTATACTTTACAATCGCATCAATTATCTTAATTCACACCTGTCAACAATGGACAAGGGTGCACACTGGAGTAACCATTTGTAATTCAGTCCACCGAAAAATGTTTCGAAGTTTCTTGGTGTTTTATTTTTACTCGAAAAGGGGTGATGAATGATGGTTTCTTAGAGCAGGTCACCGGGACAGAAAACTTATTTAATAAAGGTTTCGACCTTGCCATACACGAAACCTAATTGGCGACAATCAATTGAACAGTGAATGCTTATCCTCGTTAATCAAATTCGCTGAAAGTTACAAATTTGGCTTGTTCAAGGAGCACATGTTGGCGTGAATCCCTTGTGAATTCGGCACTTTTTAAGGCTGAAAATTTAACATAAATAGATATTTTAATCGAGTACTTATACTTTATTTAATACTCACTGTCTTCTTATCTTATCATTAAAGAGATATTTAAACTATTAGGCGTCAATGTTACAGCAATGGCAGGTATATGTAAGAAGAAGAAAAAGAGGGATGAAGCAAATTTTACTTGATGAATTATTTTTTAAGTGTTGACACAATTTGTTGGCTTCCAAAATATGTTATAAATTAAATTATTCATTTGTTATTCCAAAATTTTTCTCTGTAACGGGTTATTAAAAAGAGCAGATTGTTTACAATCGGATTGAAAATGAGACAGAAAAGAATAACAATTGGCAGTAAAACCTTTTCAATTATACCTGGTCTTCGAGAAGAATAAAATAAATTCTTAGTATTTTTAAATATAAACTATTTATCAATATCTGCTTTTCATTGGATAATTTACAGTTCTACAGGGGTTGGGAAAATTATGGACATGCTTCTAATTCTTCTTCAATTAAGAGCCAGCCCAGTGTGGACCATGTTCGGAAACAAGTTCCAAGCTGCCCTCCTTGACTAACTCTATGTAAACAATATCTTTTTTAGGAGTAAATGTTTTGGAAGATTTTACATGGCAAGAGTGTTGGCAATATTTTGAAAGATCATGCTTGAAGCTTTTAGAAATAACGTCATTTTTACGCATGCAAAATTTGCATCGACCAAAATGAGCGAATTAATTTAAATACTTCCTTTTCTTATCACTTTAAATTCTAAAAGCATTTTTATCAAAATATCGCAATTTTCGTAATGATTTCGTAGTTGTTGGTTTTAAAGCTAGAAAAAAATTATCAACTTCCTCCCCTCAGTTGGCATGGTTAGAATTTTACATGTGTAAGAATGACATCAATCATACCTGCCAACTTTTACGCATTTGGCGTAAAATTTTATTTTTATACTTAAAGTGGTAGTAAATATTTTTTTTTCTATTATAATCTTAATTTTTAAATAATTTTGATCACCACTATTTTTAAGCATCTATATTAATATGTGTTACTATCATGGTTGTCAGCTTAAGCTTTTTTAAATAAAACGGATTTTTTTTGCTTAGAATGGAAATTTTAATACCACTGGGAAAAATCATAATGGAAGGGATTAAAAGTTGGTTGGCAGGTATGCATCATTTCTTAAAACTTCAACTACGATCTTTCAAATTTTGCCTTGTAAAATCTCGGAATATATTTGCTGCTAAAAGATATATTGTTTAGATTTAGTTAGCTTATAAGTGTTACCACAATTTTGCTTAACCCCTGTAAATATATGTTATAACTGTCGAAATATATTGAGAGTCGCGGATATTGTACGAAAACAAACTAAAACTAAAAGGATTCCCCCCCCCGTTTTTTGCTCTTTTTCGTCTTGATCTATATAAACACTCAATCGTGCCTGCTAAACTATGTTCGTAAATTAAAGGAAATATACCTAGATGTTAAACTGTCCAACTTAGTTCCTAAAATAAAAGGTGAAAATTAAAACCTTTAAAATTTCCAAATGCTTAGCTGCTTCACGAAGCATATATGTCACCACCTTTAAAATTTCTTCGGTTGTAGCCACCCTTTAAAAGGATTCGATACCAGGTAGTGTCTACAGAGTGCTATCAAAAGATAAGCAGTGGTAAGCTGATTTAATAGTTGTTGCTTTTAAAGCTAAATGTTCTTTGTAATCGTATTTATATTACTATTGAATTTGCAATTCTAGATTGAAATCATTTTAACATTGCAAACATGCAATTTTAACAATTTGCGGATGAGTAAAAAATTGTGACTAATTACGATTAACAGCCAAAAATTAAAAACTTCGACTAAAGTTGATATTTATTCTACAGCATATCAATTTATGTAAGGCTTCAAAAAATGGGTTCAGAAAGATTTGGAAAAATTCCTAACATTACAATACTTTTTTTTCTTGCACTAGGAGCGATTTTTTAACCTTTTGCACACGAGGTTTTTTCTACAATTAAAAAAAAAAGACTACTCGAAATCTCCAGTAGTATTTTTTTCTTTAAATTGTAGAAAGAACATGAAACAAAATCTCGGGGTGAAGCTTTTATAATGTTCCCAAAATTGCCCAAGTTCTCTAAACTTTAGTTTTTAATTGTCTATCTCTCATTAAAATATTTTGCAATAAGCATAATAGTTGGCAGCCCTAGTTAAGCCTTTTTAAAAGTGTTGAGCCTTTTAAAATGATGGCGAAATTAACCGAAAATCTGCAAATTTTAATTAAAAGTTCTCTACCATTTTTTAAAATATTTCGTCAAATCCGCAGCTGTTGGCATCTCTAAGAGAAGTAGACAATTGTGGAAAAGAAATTGTGATCGTCTGTATTTGATTACACGGTTTTAAATTTTCAGCTTTGACACCAAGGAGTTTTGAATTAAGTAAAAGGTCATATTTACCTACCCAGATGACCTGGCTTAAGCAGAAACATTGTTTATTTTTGCAGCACTTCTAAAATTCATGACATCTGATCTTGACTATTGTCTTTCATTATGTAGATGTGGTAATCATTATTAATCAAATACATTAAATCAAATGGTAGGCATAAAATTCCTTCCATTTTAAATTGCCAAGAAATATATCACATTAAATCGAAAGAAGTTGGCACGTGTGTTAAAGTATTTCTTGTTCGTCGGTGCAATAAACAATTTAAAGTCTTTTCGCCTAAAAATATAAATATTTATTAATATTATTATTTATTATATTTATAATATAATATTTATTAAGATCTATTAAATAGCATGCATATTTTATGCAGTTTAATTCCTTGATTTTTATTGAGTAATTATAAAATACGAAAATTTATATTTACTATAATGTGTAAAAAGCTAATCATGCAACAAAAAATTTATAATATCTATCATTTTACTGGAGAAAAATGAAAGTTTTATTTAGTAAAATTCAAAATTTACTAGCTGAAGTACACATATTTATGAAAAAAATTTATATCAACAATATGAGTCGAAATAATCTGAATAAAATGAATGGATGGCATAACTTATGGAATAAATTCCGCTCAAATAAACCAGAGAAAAATAGATCAAAACTGACCTTATTTTTCATCTTTTTTCATTCCATGTGCAAGCAACCTGACTGAATAATATCCAGACAAAACCCCAGATGGCGCTAGCTGTCGTATTTCAGCATGCTACGTTTTCCATATCCAATAACTTGCTGAGTCCCAAGCGATCGCTGAGTATAAAGCAAATAAAAAAAAAAGTTCGATTCGATATATAAACGGACGTTAAAATAAAAGTCGTGGGTGAAGTGGGGTAAAAANATAATCACTTGGATTTTTTGTTAGTTAAAAATAGTTAAGTAAAAAATGTTACAATTGACCCCACTCTTCTTTAATCATACAACAAATTTATAATATCTATCATTTTACTAGAGCATTTTTATTTAGTTAAGTTTAAAGTTTACTAGCTGAAGTATCGATATTTATATAAGAAATTCATATCAACAATATGCGTTGAAATAATCTAGGAAAAATGAATGGATGGCATAACTTATGGAATAAATTCCGCTCAAATAAACCAGAGAAAAATAGATCAAAACTGACCTTATTTTTCATCTTTTTTCATTCCATGTGCAAGCAACCTGACTGAATAATATCCAGACAAAACCCCAGATGGCGCTAGCTGTCGTATTTCAGCATGCTACGTTTTCCATATCCAATAACTTGCTGAGTCCCAAGCGATCGCTGAGTATAAAGCAAATAAAAAAAAAAGTTCGATTCGATATATAAACGGACGTTAAAATAAAAGTCGTGGGTGAAGTGGGGTAAAAATATAAATAAAAGTAGGTTAAAATTCCGTCGACGGGTAAAATCGACAATCTGTCAGCTCAACCAATTAGAATCATCGAAGTTTCCATCCCTAGGGTAATAGGGCCAAGCGGTTTTTTAGGGTAATATATTCAAAACTGCGTTTGGTCTAAATATATTCAGTACTCCTGATATTTTTATTCAAAAAGCTCTTTCAGAGGGTTTTATATATTATCGATGCAGGGAAGGAGCTGCTATACGCTTCAAAATGGAGACATATATACAGGAACTTTCGGCTTTGTTTTTATTTACCTATTCAGTTAGGAATATTTTCGAAAGGGGGGAAGGGGACTGAAATATGGAATTGAAATAAAAATCTCAAGGGTTAGAAAAGTAAAATATACCCAACATATTCTATAAAAGGGAAAAGCGAGTTGGTCTTGGGGGAAATTTTCTTTGGTCTCTGGTAAAAATGGAGACAACTTTGCCTGCGCTCTGAGCTTATTTGATCTGAGCTGGAATTATATGAATTCTTTAAAGAAAGTAAAACAATCTCAAGTTCTGGCTTTGATAAAAAGAAAACATTGAAGGAATTTAAATGATTTTTTTTTTAACATAAATATTCGAAACTCTTACTATTTTTGACAATATATATTCGATGAGAAAATGCTGGAAAAATATTTGTTTACTCCGTTAAGACTGAATAAATTTTGCGTTAAATAATTTGTTTTATTCTCTTTATAGAAACTAAAAGTTATGCACACATTCAAAAATAACCATTTTCAATTTAAAACGGTGCGCTTTTTACATTTAGATTTTAGACATTGTAAAGCTACATTAAAAGATAAAAACACTCTGAAAGAACTCAATCCTAACCACTTGTTTTGTAACTGTATAGAAACTCGTAATTATATTGTATAATACTCTGTATAATACTCGTACTCATAATTATTGTATTATTATATTTTGCTTTGGCTAATTGAATAAGTACTCTTTTTTGCGAATATAATTGTGTTAGCTGACGGCGTGATTATATCTTTTCCTTATTTTGTTTCTGGATTTTAAAAACCATCAAAAAAAACTAAGCAGAAAATTCACCTATGTTTACAGTTTGACAAATTGATCCTCCAATTATTAAACTACTATGAAACAGCTATTTCTAAACCACTTTGAATGCTTTTTTTGACAATAATTATCAGAAAACAAAAAACTAATGTAAAATTATACACATAACTGAAAGCACCACTTCAATGCGGATGCGGAGCCAGTTCGTAAAGGGGAGACACCCCTTGCGGCGTACAATGACAAATGAGATGCAACTCTCAGTACTTAATGATGTATCCTGCCTCTTTAAGTTTGAAACCGCTGTACATCACTCCGTGTACTGTTCAGTGCAATCACCTAAGTAATATTACTACAGCAACCTAAGTGTTATATAAGTTTTATAAGCATAGATAAAAATGTTAGAGCGTGGTTATACCTCACAAACTAAATTGATACTGAAATAGTTTGATAAGAAATTCTATTATTTTCACCCTAATTGTCACCACTACGATTATTTAAATCACTACGGTGTCAAAATTACCTCGTTATTTGATTAGTTTAACTCATTTATTTTGCGATAATGTGAAAATGACATTTTTTTATTAGAATTACTAATACATTTAGGTTTGAGCTATGAGAATATTTTCTGTTATCTATCACTTTTAATTTAAGAAAACACATATTTTCATAGCCTCATTAAATTTTTTATTATAATCACAGAGGTGCCAACTTGCTCCGGACAGTCAATAAATATTTTCAAGTGGTAGTTTATTAATCGTGATTCTTGGTTTAATAAATTCAATTTAGTTTATTTTCCTCCACCACTATTTCTTAATAATTCGTAGGCTTATATAATTCACCTCTTTATAATGCTTTAGTCCTGCTATACCTTTTAAAAAGCAAGCAAAAATAGTCAAATATTTGCAAAATTTAATTTGTAGTTATTTACCGTTTTTATTAAAATTATTTTGGCGTGTCCGGAGCAGTTGGCATCTCTGTAAATCATATTGCAATGGATTTAAACAGGGCTAAAGAGAATAGAAGGGCTGGTTCACTCCTTTGAAGTATCTCTTGCCGCGCCGATCCTCTGACGTCACTTTGGCGCAAAGCTCGCACTTTTACTTCAAGAACGGAGCGTTTGGCCTTACTAGCTCTAACTAATATTGGATCATTTCTTTTTGNTCAATTTAAAACGGTGCGCTTTTTACATTTAGATTTTAGACATTGTAAAGCTACATTAAAAGATAAAAACACTCTGAAAGAGCTCAATCCTAACCACTTGTTTTGTAACTGTATAATAACTCGTAATTATATTGTATAATACTCTGTATAATACTCGTACTCATAATTATTGTATTATTATATTTTGCTTTGGCTATATGAATAAGTACTCTTTTTTGCGGATATAATTGTGTTAGCTGACGGCGTGATTATATCTTTTCCTTATTTTCCTCCTGAAAACCATTTTAAAAAAAAACTAAACAGAAAATTCACCTATGTTTACAGTTCGACAAATTGATCCTCAAATTATTAAACTACGATGAAACAGCTATTTTTGACAATAATTATTAGAAAATCGAAAAACTGACGTAAAATTATACGCATAACGGAAAACACCACCTCAATGCTGATCCGTTCCCAGTCCGTAAAGGGGAGACACCCCTTGCGGCGTACAATGACAAATGAGATGCAATTCTCAGTACTTAATGATGTATCCTGCCTCCTTAAGTTTGAAACCGCTGTACATCACTCCGCGTACTGTTCAGTACAATCACCTAAGTGTTATTACTACAGTAACTTAAGTGTTTTATAAGTTTTATAAGCATAGATAAAAATGTTAGAGAGTGGTTATACCTCGCAAACTAAATTGATAATGAAATAGTTCGATTAGAAATTTTATTCTTTTCACCCTAGTTGTCACCACTACGCTTATTTATATCACCACGGTGTCAAAATTACCTCGTTATTCGATTGGTTAGCTCATTTATTTTACGATAGTATGAAAATGGCCTTTTTGATTAGAATTAGTAATACATTTAAGTTTGAGCTATGAGAATATTTTCTTCTATTATCTGTCACTTTAAATTTAAGAAAACACATATTTTCATAACCTCATTAAATTTTTTATTATAATCACATAGGCGCCAAGTTGCTCCGGACTGACAATAAATATTTTCAAGTGGTAGTTTATTAATTGTGATTTTAGGTTTAATAAATTCAATTTAGATTATTTTCATCCACCACTATTTCTTAATAATTCGTAGGCTTATATAATTCACCTCTTTATAATGCTTTAGTCCTGCTACACCTTTTAAAAAGCAAGCAAAAATAGTCAAATATTTGCAAAATTTAATTTGTAGTTATTTACCGTTTTTATTAAAATTATTATGGCTTGTCCGGAGCAGTTGGCATCTCTGTAAATCATATTGCTATGGATGTAAATGTCTTATTACCCCAAAATAATTATAAAATAACTTTAATTATAAAATTATGCTACTACCACAGTTTAATTTTTTGAAAAATTTCCTGCTCTCATGAAGATATGTTTCATTGCAGAATATCAGTAATATTTTACATTCTATGCTAACATTTGTTAACTTTACTGAAATCTCTTCTCCATCTAACACACCGACGTTAGCGTAATCCAAAGATGCCAACTTGCTCCGTACAGTGAAAAAATATTTTCGAGTGGTAGTCTTTTAATATATGATTCTTGGTTCAGTAAATTTGATTTATAGGGTTCTTACCACTATTTCTAAATAATTCAAAGCATTATGTGATGTGCCATTTGCTATGATAAAGTTGTGTTGAGCCTTTTAAAAATTTCAGAGAATTAACCAAAAATCAGCAATTTTTTGTACACTCTTTCCTTTTTTATAGTGGTAGAGAAAAAATAACAACAGTAAATTTAATTTGTTTAATATTTCCAGTTCTTAGAAAATTTTAAATATTTCTTTGAAATGTGTGCATATAATGGTGATCAAATCGTCGAAATTCAAATTAATTAACTAGGAAATAAAACGTTGAAGCATAAAATTTACAAGCACTTTTGACAGTTAAGAAAAGTTCTCCGTTTAAACAAGAAAAGTTTAGCATTTAGAAGTTTAACATTTAGAAGTTTAACAGAAAAAACTTGGTGTAAAACCAATTTATTCCTACCTTGTTTTCATAAAAAGACAAATATCCATGAGTACCAACAATTATAGCATAATCAGAGGACTGCTTTTAATATTAAATAAAAAATTTGAATAGTTTCTAATTAAAAGTAGTAGATGCCTTCATTTCACTTTTAAAAAAAAACGTGAAATAAATTGGTTTTACCATTAGTTTTTTTTCTCTTTTCTGGGCTAGAAACCGTTGTAGCATAGCGATACTGGTCTTAGTCCATACTGAAATCCATGCTCACATATATATTTCAAGTCCATACTAAAAGGAAAACGAGCCGCAAGCGACACCAGTTATCCAGTTTAAGAATCAGGACCTGGACCAAATTTACATGTGAGGATTATGTTTCCAAAATTAAAGATAAAACATATGCAGCTGCATTAATACCACTAAGCAATCTTTTTAGAGCTAACTTGGGATTGAAATGGGAAAGGTTTTCTTGTCAGTCTGACACCTTGCTTGCTCCAGATCTATAGTCCACCAGCGTAGCTTAGAAAACTGACGAAGTGCCAAAAATGAAATACTATTGAAAATAACTGAAGCCAGTTGAAGCATGCGCAATAAAGACCAAAACTGCGATCTAAAGATTGATTATCTACATTAATATATAGCTAAATTGAAATCGAATATTTGACTAGGCACGAGCCTCATTTAATGATAATTTCAGTTCGATATGCTTCAAGACTTCTGTTGTTCAATTCTCTCCAAGTTTTAAGAAACGCAAATAAGCTCACTTATGTTTATAGCATTTCTAAGCATGTCAAGTTGGTGCCCAAATCTTTAAATTACGCTTCATAGTAAGTTATTGCTAAGACTGAGCATGTAGGAATGCAATTGTTGATAACAACTGCAAGGAAATGGTAAAACTAGCATAAAATTATGCAGTTAAATGAAAGTATCTCTTTAACGCGTTGAATGCCATGGGCATGGGGATCATCGGTGATCGGTTCATAGCGCCACAGGGGTCACCGGTGACCGGCGAAGCCAAGATTATTAGAAACACATAATTCCAGAAATTTTTTAATTTTTTTAAATAATATTATCGTTACTAAAATCGTTTGAAGAAATTAATGCAATATAGAACACACAAAAATAGTTTTATTTATGTACACAGAGATGCCAACTTGCTCCGGAAAGCGAATAAATGTCTTCAAGTGGTAGTTTATTAATTGTGATTCTTGGTTTAATAAGTTCAATTTAATAGATTTTTTTTCCACCTCTATTTCTAAACAATTCTTAAGCTTATATGATTCACCACTTTTTCGAGTAATGTCACGCTAAACCTTTTAAAAAAACTAGCAAAATCTATCTAATACTTGCAAATTTAGTTTGTAGCTATTTACCGTTTGATCAGACGGGCAAGTCATGTAAAATTAGTGTGGCATTCAACGTGTTAAAAAGAGCAGATTGTTTTCAATCGCATTGAAAATGAGACAGAAAAGAGAAACAACTGGTAGTAAAACCATTTCAATTATACCTGGTCTTCGAAATGAATAAAATAAATTTTTAGTAATCTTAAATGTTAACTATTTATCAATATCTGCTTTTCCTCGGATAATTTACAGTAATATTTATATTTACAGTCTAATATTTTCAAATTTAGTTTGTAGTTATTTACCGTGTGACCAGACGGACATGCCATGTAAAATTAGCCTAGCATTCAACGTGTTAATAAATAAATATATTGTCCTTATAATGATTTATAACGTTTACAGTAGCTCTTTTAATATTTCATTAACCCCTTGGGGACGGGTGATTCAGAAAAGCATTCGTACAAAATCAGAATCAAGTTGTAATTAAATAAGAAACGGTAACTTAAATGTAGTCGTTGCTAGTTTGACAGACTTACTTTTGCTTTTACTTTATTTATTGTTAGTTTAATCATATATATTATCAATGATAATTCAAAGTATAACTAAATAGTTTTATTTTGAACAAAGTAATGGTGAATTAAATAAATCAAACAATTATAACTCCGCCCACAAATAAACTGCTAAAGAATTACTTTGATTACCAGTTTTATCTTTTTACCCTGATTGATACGGTTTTATGCTGGCACGTATTTGTGACATCGGCGCGAAAGGGTTAAGGAAAAACAGAATATAATTTTACTTATTTTATTAATTTTCAGTTACAAGCGAACAAAACAAAATTATAACTAGAAAACTAGACTAGATACAGTTCCATGACTTAGAATTTAAATGTCAGACATAAAAACTTGCTTGAGAATTGTGTTTATCTGCTTATGAACCAGAAAGTTAATCACTAAGATTTCCACTCCCGAAAAAATTCTAAACCGTCGCTACCGAGTGATTTTGTGTCTAATATCTTACAAAAACTACTAGCGTTTGTTAGCATTATTTAAGAATTATCAGCTTCCAAAGCTGGGTGCCTAGGCCGCGTAGCGGCCCTACCCCATTCATCATGAAAATTATATACAGTGAATAAAACATTTTGAGTTATGTAACAATGTGGTAAAATTATAATAAAGTAACCATGATTAGAAGTATGTGCAAACTGGATCGGATATTTACATTAATTGCTTTTGAAAAATGAATACAGCCATGATTAGATGGATATACATGAATACAAGTTTGTTTGTGAATTCTGCCAAAAATGAATTTTAAACACAGTATATATGTTATAAATGTTTTGTTAAGAGGTGGTATCATAAACTAGTCATCCTAACTAATTTTAAAACTATTATACCTATATGATGAAAGGGGTGTTTGAAACTTGGAAAAAATAAAATACTGGTAGTAAAACCTATTCACGTTTACAGTGATGCCACGTGCGGTTAAAAATATGAAAGGGGTATAGTTCCAGAGATGCCAACTGCTCCGGACACGCCAAACTAATTTTTTAAAAAAAATCGGTAAATAACAACAAAGTAAATTTTGCAAATATTTGACTATTTTTGCTTGCTTTTAAAAAGGCGTAGCATGGCGTAAGTACTAGAAAGTGGTGAATTATATAAGCCTACGAATTATTTAGAAATAGTGGTGGATAAAAATCTACTTAATTCAATTTATTAAACCAAGAATCACAATTGATAAGCTACCACCTTAAAATATATACTTGCTGTCCGGAGAAAGTTGGCATCTCTGTAGTTCGTTCACCAGGAGTTGGCACTTGGCTCCGCTTTCATCACGTGGTATCCGACGATACTATTTCACTATTTTTGGGAGAAGGATGTGAACGATCCTGGACAAGGTTGTTATTTAACGATAGTATAACAAAAATATATATTTCGCAATCTTCATTTTTTGAACATCAAATATTTCATGAATTTCATTATATTTCTCTCTTTTGAGTGATTAGTTTGACCTCTTTGAGACATTTTCTGCAAAATATTTAATTAGCTAGAGTAACGAAAGGTATAACAGCATAAAGCGAAGTAAGTGAGTGAAAAATAATTCACTGTTTGCGTTTGGCACGCATTAAGGGTTGTCTCAATTTCAAGCGTGGAGACGTTTCTCCTCTTACTCTCACGCTGAAATGAACTCTTCGTCCGAGGAGGTGGAGCCAAGTGCCAACTTCTGGTGAACGAACTATAGAAATTCATTTCATTTTTATTTATTGTGATATATTTGGTTATTTATTCGTAATTACCACTACATTTAAAATTATTTACACTTGAAATTATGTAGTCGTTGCTAATTTGACAGACTTACTTTACTTTTACTTTAATTATTTTTAGTTTAATCATATAGATATAATCAATGTTAATTCAAAGTATAACTAGTTTTATTTTGAACAAAGTAATGGTGAATTAAATAAATCAAACAATTATAACTCTTCCCACAAATAAACTGCTGAAGAAATACTTTGATTACCAGTTTTATCTTTTTACCCTGATTGATACGGTTTTCTGCTGACACGTATTTGTGACAGTCGGCGCGAAAGGGTTAAAGATGAATGTGAAAAGGTGCCCAGATGTTTCATGTAGTTCAGTTCTGTGGATAGCAAAAATGATTAATTTTAATATTTTTTGATAAAGTTTTGAAATTATTAACCCACATTTTTCTTTTAAGTCGTTCAATTGGAGATTTAAAATATCTGGCGTTCCTGTACAATAGAACAAAACTCCTTTCAGCTTCAATTGCTAAACACCTTTTCTGTGCTTATTTATTGCAAGGGTTTTTACCAACTTTTGAAGTTTGTTATAGATATGCATTTACTTTACCTATAAACCAGAAAGTTAATAATTTAGATCTCCGTTGCCAAAAAAATTGGGAACCGTGGCTACATAGTAATTATGTGTTTAATATCTCACAAAAACTGCTAACGTTCGTTAGCATTATTCAAGCATCTTGAAGTACAAGACCAGCACCTGAAAGTATGAATTTTAAATGCATTTTATATCTTAAAAAGTTTTTGTTAAGAGGTGGTATTATAAGTTAGACATCCTAACTGATTTTAAAACAATTACAGAGATGCCAACTTGCTCCGCTTTGCAAAATAGTATTTTCTAGCGGTAACGAAATTTAAGTTATTTTTAGTTTAGTATTTTTAATTTCAATTATTTTTGTTCAACCACTAAATATCAAAAATTATAAGAATCATATAACATGCAATCTTTTAGATTGCATGTTATATGATTCTTTAATTATATGATTTTTGCATTAATTATTTGATTACTGTTTTTTAAAGTAGGAGTAATTATGCTTATTTTACAAGTTATACTATTTATTTCGCTACCACTTCATTAAAACTTTTCCAGAGAGCGGAGCAGTTGGCATCCCTGCTATTATACCTACAGGATGGCAGGGGTGTTTGCACCTTGGAAAAGATAAAATACTGGTAGAATAACCAATTAAAGTTTTCAGTGATGCCATGTGTGATTAACACGTTCACGCCGGGAGAAGTGAAAATACTGGTAGAAGAACTATTTCAATATTAGATAATATTCGGGAGGAGTTAATCTATTCTCAACAATAACAATTCACTGTAAGGAAATTTATCCCGGCGAAGAAGCAATTCAATATAAAAATTGCATCCGTTAAAAACAATTGGTAGTTATGGATTTTTATTATTCCCGGGAAAAAACAAAAAAAATGAAATTTATTGTTACCAGTTTTTACTCCGGTGCGCTGCCGAGATGAGACAATCTAGCGTGACCCACCGGTGGGTCACCCCGGTGTTAAAAATGTAAAAAATGGCAGAAACTAATTTCATCATTATTTATTACGATCTCTTTAATTATTTACTCGTAACTACCACTACATTTCAAATTATTTATATTTGAAATAAAAATCTTAAAGGTGACCAGATATTTAATGCAGTTCAGTTCTGTGGATACATTTTTAACGGATATCAAAAACGAATAATTTTAATATTTTTTGATAAAGTTTTGAATCTGCATTTACGTTACATTGAGAGGAAGACAACGAGAACCTCCCGCTGTTAGCCTGACAGTAAGGGGACTGTAACCCATGATCAGTCCACCACTGAGGATATTTTTCGTCAGCACTGTGGTCGGTGCAAGTTGGAGGCAGAATTCGTATTCGACCAGCCATCGCTGGGATTCGAACCCGGTTCGCCTCATTGGAAGGCAAACGCTTTATCCCCGAGCTATCTCGGCTCCATATTGGAGATATAAAATATCTGATTTTTCTGTAGAATGAATACTTTTTTCGACATCAGTTGTTTAACACCTGTCGAACTATTGAGTTAATTTTCTGCGCGTATTTATTGTAAGGGTTTCTACCAACTTTTGTAGTTTATTACAAATCTGCATTTTCTTATTGTAGGTAGAAAATAACTTTAGAAAAGCATTAAACTGAAAATTAAAATTGGCTCGCAATTTCTTCTTAACACAATATCTATTGAAAACTCACGTAGTATGTTTAACTTCATGTGTATTTTTTATAATTCTTATTCATTATACTAATAGTACAAACTATTTTCCTGTCTAGAATATAAAAATAAAGTGAATAATGTATTTTATTTTAATGGGATTTTAAGCTGCTTAATATTCATGGAGGAATTGTTTTATGGGATGAGATAAATATTTTTAAGACGCTATCTAATATATATAATTCTCTTACGTGGCTCCCAAATTTTGGCTGTATTTCTTTTCCGCCGGTGGCAACGTTTGCCTTGATTTGTTTACGTTACTATTTCTCTTGCACGGCGAATCGACCAATGATTGCCGCTAAAAATTTCACATGCCAAATCTAGCTGAGGTGGCTCAACATATAGCGCTTTTAAAAACGGAAACTGAAATAACCAGAGAGCACATTCTCTCCAAATGTGATCTCTT
>NC_092213.1:67407560-67434763 GCF_043381705.1 Parasteatoda tepidariorum | reverse complement strand
TCTAATCTAATATATATAATTCTCTTACGTGGCTCCCAAATTTTGGCAGTATTTCTTTTCCGCCCGTGGCAACGTTTGCTTTGTTTTGTTTACGTTACTATTTCTCTTGCACGGCGAATCGACCAATGATTGCCGCTGAAAATGTCACATGCCAAATCTGGCTGAGGCGGCTCAACATATAGCGCTTTTAAAAACGGAAACTGAAATAGCCAGATAGCATCAGCTGCGGTAATCTCATACAATTAAGCTAGGCAGATGTGAGTAGTCTTTGTCGATAGATCTCTATTTTAGTATTTTGTCGAAAGCGCATTTTTCACGAATTTATTTGACGATTTTTAATTTATATCACGAATTATACTATAGCACATTTCTAATAGGTTTAACGAATTACGTGTCATTTATTTGAATTCAAATTTATTTTAATGACAGTATTTAGTAAAAAGATGTAATTTTTTTAAAAAAAAAGTTTTGATATGTATTTGAATGATTGTTTTGAATTCTTAGAATTTTGTGCATTTGCAATGTACCTAAGTTAGTAGCGAGCGAAGCGAGCTTGGTTTGCGAAGCAAACCATATAAGATTGCGTAGCAATTTTTGGGGGGTGGCGAGCGTCAGCGAGCAGGGGGCGCAGCCCACTAGTATATAAAAAGAATTCAATAAGTAACTAATTACATGGTAGGCTAATTCATTCTCTTTAAAGTTCCAGATAATTTGTGTCCTTCAATTAGGAAATAAAAACAAATTTAAGTCAATTTCTAAATTCAGACATTTTGGTCAATTTATAATTAACCATTGCATCTTTACCCATCTTTCTCTCAGGAGATGTAACTAAATATTTGCAATTTAACCAAAATATCAGTGATCAAACAAACTTACAAATACAGTTCAAACATTGTCGAAATACAAATTGTCATCTCTTTATAAAACTCAATTCCCCAGTCATTACAATCAGTTATCAGCTATCAATAAAATTAAAGATATAGAAGATGTATTCATGGTGGATGTTTTGATAATCTGCAAGCATTTGTAATAAATTCAGAAATAACGCCAGCATCATTTCCCTCTTCAAAGAATTTACATTAATTCTCTTCTCGCTGCTAAGGAGTCTTTTAAAAGCGCCAGAACTGAATTTAAAATTCGCCAATTTGGCAATGCTCTTTTCTGTATTGAATATACATTATTCATGTCATCTCGGGAGTGTGGTTCTTTTAATCATGAATTGAACATTGGCGCGGAAACAACTGTTGACAAAGACAGGGTACGGTTAATGAATAAGTCGCAGAGGAATCGAGTATGTATTTTGTAAATGAAACAGTTAATTCCTATAGAAATGAGTTTGGTTAAATGATATTTTAAGTAAGCATTTATTACCTTTAAAATTTTCCGTTAAATGTTGCTATAGTTAATGTCAAATTTCGCTTATAAATATTCTAGTTTATAACCTACATTGAACACCAGAGCAAACTCTAAGTTTACGATTATCAATGTTCAACTCCGTAACCTTGTAGTTTTTAACCCAACCCATTAGACTAGGGAACTGCTGAATTAAGTATTGGGATAAACTAGTCTTCGTGGGTTATTTAACTTGACTAACCCATATTTGTGTTAGATGTAGAGGAAAACCACAAAATCCTCCCACTGTTGTCCTGACGGTTAGGAGATAATAACCTAGGGTCCGTCTACCACTGAGGATAATTTATGACAGAGATGTGGTCAGTGCGAGCAGGGAGCAGTATTCATCTCAATCAGCCACCACGGGGATTCGAACCTTGTCACCTCATGGGAGACGAACGCTCTATCCCATTAACCACCACGGATCTACTAATAAATATTGTTATATATACTGTAGTTATGTTTCTGTTAAAATACGGATTTTCGGCCTGTACAAATGAACTAATAAGGACAATATAAATGATACTAACTAAAAAGAAACTAATGAGGCCTAAAAATCTAATAAGGATAATAAAAAATACTAATAAGTCCGTGATGTTTTACTGAAGATGTATGATAAGTGGAAGTGTGGTGCATAGAATATGATGCAAAGTTTAAAGATTGTGCCATTTTTGTAAAATAATTAATTTGCTTCGTAAGAAATTTATTTGCACCATGCTTCGTCCTTAAAAAATTTTTTTTTTTCATAATTATGTCATTGTTACCTTTTGTTTTAGATAAGAAAGACTAAAATAGATTAACAATCCGAAAATTAATATTTGTTTCTGAAAATACGCAAGTTTGATTATTTGCAAAGAATTTTGAAAACTTAGTTGAATTCAAATTTTAGAACTTCCATTTTAAACAGCGTGGATGTCTTAGGGCAGGGATGGCGAACCAATGGCATGCGTGCCACTTATGGCACGCCACATAATATTTTGGGCACGCCTCCGATCACGAAGTTCACTGTGAAGCAATTTACCAATTAAATTCAAATTCAAAAAACAAACAAAAAAATAAACAATTATTAACAAAAAAATTACAATTAATGTTAAAAAACAATTAATTACCATAAAAAACAAGCTAACAATAAATAACTAGCAAAAAAAAATTAACAGACCTGCTTAAANATGTAGAAGAAAACCACGAAACTGTTGGATGGTCTTGTATACTGCTTCCGACCTGCACCTTCATCAGTTAGTACAGAAAATATAAACAGAGGTAGACGGATCATAGTTTAGAATTTTTTAAGTGGCTTTTTTTTGTCTTCGCTTCCATTGAACGCAAAAGCTAGTTTTATTTATCAAAAATCCTTCTACAAAGGTCAGTTTGCATCAGTACTTGATTTAGAGACTTCCTTGTCTTCTGGGTTGAGTTTAACATTATAAGGCCGAGAAGTTACATACTGATTGACGAAAATTTGATACGGCCAAGGCTTGCACTTACTTCGTTTCTTTGCTAATTATTAAATTAAGTGGTAGACAATTAAAAACTGAAGCTTCCATAACATATGGTAATTTTGCCAACATTTTAAAAGCCTCACCACCAGAAAGCTGGAACAAAGTGGCGTTTTATATGAACTTTTAAATCAATTTAAATGTATGCAGGGGCTTGAAAAATAACTTTAAATAAAATTTACGAAACAAAGAATCATAAACTTAGGTACTACTGGAAGAAATTTTTCTTAAAAGCCTAGAAAGCTGGCAGTAGATCGGCTGTTTACCGTTGATATCAAATGAAACTAAAAAAACTCCAGTAACTTGTACCTTATGTATTACTTATCAGGAAGATTGTTGTTAACAAATTAATATCTGCTAGAAGATATCCATAGTTAAAAATAATTTAATAACTTATAATTATAGCGGCTAAATTAGATATTTCCGAAAATAAAAAAGATTTTATTCAGGGAATCCCAAAATGGTCGATATAGTATTATTAGGGGCAGTTATCAACCTAGCAGGTCGATGAATGAGTACAAATGCTATTCAGTTACAAAGATTTTAAAAATTAAACAATGATTTAGTATTATGATTAATATTGGAGATATTGACAATATTAGTATCTCAGAATGGATTATCGCGCCACTTTGTGCTCAAGTTGAAAATATTGGCAGCTATTTGCAAGATGAAGTCACTGCATTATTAGTTGTACTTGTGAAGCAAAGATGCTTTTTAACTGTTAATCTGTAAGTAAATATTGGATGAAAATGAGTATCCAAAACTTTGTAATGCGGTAAGTTCCTTTTTAATTGCATTCTCAGGATCATATATGGTTGAATCTAGCCAGTATACTCAAAGTTATGTTATGTTAACATGTTAGGTACAGTCATGTTAATCCTATTTAAACAAAGCAGAGAAATAAATTGAATGTGGAGCTCTGAGGCAGTTTAAGACTGAAATTCGAATTTCGAAACCAAACATTGATTATCTAGCCAAGAGTCTTCCAGCAGATCCTTGTCACTGTTTTGTGTAAAAATTTTGATTTTGACAAAGTAAAAGAAATCACTAAAAAAAAGTCACTTTTTTATAATTTTTTTATAGAAGGGGTTGAAGAAGGGTTTTTTTTTATATAAAAGGTTTTCTTGTGGAAGGTAAAATATAAATTTTTTTGGAGGTCAATGATCAAACTAGTTTGGCTGCCCTAAGTTTAGTATAAAAATACAATATTAATATTCGCTATATTAATTATATGAGAATAATTCTACCTCTTATTATATCGACATAATCTTAGCATGAGCCCATCAGCTCACACCGACCTCAGTACTGATTAAAATATCCTCAGTGGTAGACGGATCTAGAGTCCCCTTGCGATCAGGCTAACCGTGGGATGTTTTCGTGGTTTTTCTCTCCATGCAACGCAAATATGGGTTAATTCCATCAAAAAGTCATCCACGAAGGTAAATTTCTCCGAAAACTTCATCCAGGAGGTTCAAAATTACAATGCTACGGAGTTAAACATTAGTAGTCGCAAACCTAAAATTGGGTCGGCTGTTTAACGACTGTTATAAAATAAACTAATCTTAGTATCATGGTTGTGGTACCTCAGCGGATAGAGCACTTGGCTCCTAATGAGGTTGCCCAAGCTCGAATCCCAGCGATGATTGGTTGATACGAATTCTGCACTGACCACAGTGCTGACGTAAAATATCTTCAGTGGTAGATGGTTCACGGGTTAGAATATCCTTGCAGCAATGTTAACCGTGGGAGGTTTTTGTGGTTTTTCTCTCCTTGTAACGCAAACATGGGTTAGTTTCATCGAAGAGTTCCCCGCGTAGGCCAGTTTGTTCCAATTTTTAATCCAGGAATTCCCCAATCTTTTAGGTTGGGTTCAAAATTAGAAGGCTACAGAGTTAAACATTGATAATTGTTAACTCAGAATTGAGTCGACTGTTCAAAGCAGGTTTTAAAAATGAAATTAAATAATCTTAGCATAAATGGAAGTAAACAGTTAAATAATAATATCTGCTGGAAACAACCTGTACAGAATTGTAATTTAGTAATAACTAATAATGAAATAAATATTCGACCATAAAGTTAAGATATATAATTGAATTAGGTATTCCTGCAAGAAAAGATGCTTTCAAGTAGCATATATAGAAGAAATGCCTGATATTAACTGCATAAGAGTAACGCTATCTCTTATCATATCCCCTGAATCTTAGTTTAAATAGATTATCTCATATTTTCCAGTAGAAAGTTCTTAAATCCTTTCCACACAATAGATGTTCTTCTGCAATAATAATAATGTGTGATATATTACATAATAAAAACCTGTTGCATATCAATCAGTCTTTCTATTTTTGAATCAAGATTTTTTCCATTATCCACTATCGTCTCTTATCTCTTACCCATCCATCTGACGAGTTTAATTTACCAAAAGACAATTCAACTCCACTCTACCATCCTTCTCTATTCACAATGTATATATACACACACACCACCAAACGATATAGATATAGATTCGCAGAAGATATCAGGCCAGAGGAATCGTTTGCTGGATCAGAAGAATGGAACTCCAGCCCAACCTGATTGCTGCAATTCTATGTCCCCGGAGCGCATCTTTTCCCACCAGATTGAAAAGGGGTTACTCTAGACAAAGTAAAGGGGGGTAGAGCAACAACACAACCAAACGATTGATAGCGCATGCCACTGCTGCATAATTCAATTTGCAGGGAGAAACAGATGGACATGTGCTCAGACGAACGGACATATCATGAGGGTGGATTGTAATTATAATTCTACCTTTCCCATGAATACAAATGGTTCCCGACGTGTCTGAAATTTCCTGGGCGCTCAGGTACACCCCCACCACCCACACGGTAACCCCCCTTCTTCTATTTTCTCTCCCGGAATCTTCCAGAGAATTGGGAAAGAGTGGGAAAGGGTTGGGTTTTGATTTATGGCTTACGAGGGGCTAATATCTTTTCCTGTTCTGTTACGTTTCCACGTATTTTGAAGGTGCACAATTTCTCGAAAAGGGTAATTTTGTAGCTCGTCGAGTATGGTATTCGTAAAGAGATTTCCTGCTTCAATAGAACGATTTAAAAATTATATTCCATTGTCCATTGTGTGACATATTTAAAGTTTGTTATGAGGTACACGCTGATTTTTATGACAGGATTGTTATTTTGTCTGTTTCTATGGTTTTACAATTTTCTGAAAAAAGTAATTTTATAGAAGGTACAGAAAAGTATAGTATTGAAAAGGAGGTTTCCTGCTTCAATAGAACGATTTAAAAATTATATTCCATTGTGAGACATACTTAAAGTTTGTAATGAAGTACACGCTGATTTTTATGACAGGATTGTTATTTTGTCTGTTTCTATGGTTTTTGAATTTTCTGAAAAAAGTAATTTTATAGAAGGTACAGGAAAGTATAGTATTGAAAAGGAGATTTCCTGCTTCAAAGAACGATTTAAAAATTATATTCCATTGTCCATTGCGTGACATACTTAAAGCTTGTAATGAAGTACACGCTGATTTTGATGACACGATTGTTATTTTGTCCGTTTCTATGGTTTTTGAATTTTCTGAAAAAAGTAATTTTATAGAAGGTACAGGAAAGTATAGTATCCGGAAAGAGGTTTCCTGCTTCAATAGAACGATTTAAAAATTAAATTCCTACTCTATTATTTATTGAATGGCATGTTTAAAGTTTGTAATAATGTACACTCTAGTTTTAGTGACAAAATTCTTTTTCGTTCCATTTTTACGGTTTTTGGATTTCTAGAAGCTAACAATTTTGTTCCTCTTTCAGTATGGTATTAATAGGGATGTTTCCTGCTTCGATAGAACGATTTAAAAATTATATTCCATTGTCCACTGTGTGACATACTTAAAGGTTGTAAGGAAGTACACGCTGATTTTGATGACACGATAGTTATTTTGACCATTTCTATGGTTTTTGAATTTTCTGAAAAAAAAAGTAATTTTATAGAAGGGACAGGAAAGTATATTATCCAAAAAGAGGTTTTCTGCTTCAATAGAATAATTAAAAAGTTATATTCCATTGTCCATTGTGTGACATACTTAAAGGTTGTAATGAAGTAAACGCTGATTTTGATGACACGATTGTTGTTTTGTTCGTTTCTATGGCTTTTGAATTTTCTGAAAAAAGTAATTTTATAGAAGGTACAGAAAAGTATAATATTTAAAAAGAGGTTTCCTGCTTCAATAGAACGATTTAAAAATTATATTCCATTGTCCATTGTGAGACACACTTAAAGCTTGTAATGAAGTACACGCTGATTTTGATGACACGATTGTTATTTTGCCAGTTTCCATAGTTTTTGAATTTTCTGAAAAAAGTAATTTTATAGAAGGTAAAGAAAAGTATAGTATCCAAAAAAAGGTTTTCTGCTTCAATAGAATAATTAAAAAGTTATTTTCCATTGTCCATTGTGTGACATACTTAAAGTTTATTATGAAGTACACGCTGATTTTAATGACACGATTGTTATTTTGTCCTTTTCTATGGTTTTTGAATTTTCTGAAAAAAGTAATTTTATAGAGGGTACAGGAAAGTATAGTATTCAAAAAGAGGTTTCCTGCTTCAATAGAATGATTTAAAAATTATATTCCATTGTCCGTTGTGTGAGATACTTAAAGTTTGTTATGAAGTACACGCTGATTTTGATGGCACGATTGTTATTTTGCCCATTTCTATGGTTTTTGAATTTTCTGAAAAAAGTAATTTTATAGAAGGTACAGAAGAGTATAGTATTGAAAAGGAGGTTTCCTGTTTCAATAGAACGATTTAAAAATTATATTCTATTGTCCATTGTGTGGCATACTTAAAGGTTGTAATGAAGTACACGCTGATTTTGATGACACGATTGTTATTTTGCCCATTTCTATGGTTTTTCAATTTTCTGAAAAAAGTAATTTTATAGAAGGTACAGAAAAGTATAATATTCAAAAAGAGGTTTCCTGCTTCAATAGAACGATTTAAAAATTATATTGCATTGTCCATTGTGTGACATACTTAAAGCTTGTAATGAAGTACACGCTGATTTTGATGACACGATTGTTATTTTGCCAGTTTCTATGGTTTTTGAATTTTCTGAAAAAAGTAATTTTATAGAAGGTACAGAAAAGTATAATATTCAAAAAGAGGTTTCCTGCTTCAATAGAACGATTTAAAAATTATATTCCATTGTCCATTGTGTGACATACTTAAAGGTTGTAATGAAGTAAACGCTGATTTTGATGACACGATTGTTGTTTTGTTCGTTTCTATGGCTTTTGAATTTTCTGAAAAAAGTAATTTTATAGAAGGTACAGTAATATTCAAAAAGAGGTTTCCTGCTTCAATAGAACGATTTAAAAATTATATTGCATTGTTCATTGCGTGACATACTTAAAGCTTGTAATGAAGTACACGCTGATTTTAATGACACGATTGTTATTTTGACCGTTTCTATGGTTTTTGAATTTTCTGAAGAAAAAAAAAGTAATTTTATAGAAGGTACAGAAAAGTATAATATTCAAAAAGAGGTTTCCTGCTTCAATAGAACGATTTAAAAATTATATTGCATTGTCCATTGTGTGACATACTTAAAGCTTGTAATGAAGTACACGCTGATTTTGATGACACGATTGTTATTTTGCCAGTTTCTATGGTTTTTGAATTTTCTGAAAAAAGTAATTTTATAGAAGGTACAGAAAAGTATAGTCTCCAAAAAGAGGTTTTCTGCTTCAATAGAACGATTGAAGTTCATTAAGAGGTTTTCTGCTTTGATTTAACTAATTTAAAATTATATTCTTATTCTACTGCCCATTGTGTGACATGCTTATAGTTTGTAATGAAGTACACAATGTATTTTGAGACACAATTGTTTTTCTCTTCGTTTCTGTGTATTTTCAATTTCTCGAGAACAGTTATTTTATAGATTTTGGAGTATGGTATTCGTAAAGACGCTTCCTGTTAGGATAGAACGATTTAAAAATTATATTCCTATTCTATTGTCCATTATGTGACATGATTAAGTTTGCAATGAGTTGCACACTGATTTTACTGACACAATTGTTTATTTTAGAGTCACAACTGTCGATTTAAAAATTATATTTCTATTATTTTCTATTATTCTTATATGTTCTTTTATTCCTATTCTGTTCTACAGTACGGCATACTTAATATTTTTAATGAAGTGCTCACCGTTTTTTTTATTTTTTTTTACACTTTTGTTTAGAGTTTTGCTATTTGCTTCTTTCAGTTGAAGAATACGTTATAATTATTTATAATCCGCGTACTCCAAATGCTATTATAGCATAACTGCTAGTTTTATTTAACAATAATAAAAGTATTTAAATGCTGAAAAAGAATTTATAGAACATTATTGCTTTAAGTTGTAGTTACATATTTTCCTAGATATCTGCTTGAAATACTCACTCAAAATATTCATGATTAATAATATTTCTATCAATTTAAATGAAGAAGTAGAACATTAACCCCTTGGGGACGGGTGATTCATAAAAGCATTCGTACAAAATCAGAATCAGGATGTAAATAAATAAAAAACGGTTGCTCAAACGCAGGAGTTGCTAATTTGACAGACTTACTTTGCTTTTACTTTAATTATTGTTAGTTTAATCATACATTTAATCAATGTTAGTTCAAAGTATAACTAAATAATTTTATTTGAACTAAGTAATGGTGAATTAAATCAATCAAACAATTATAACACAAATAAACTGCTAAAGAATTACTTTGATTACCAGTTTTGTCTTTTTACCCTGGTTGATACGGTTTTATGCTGGCACGTATTTGTGACAGTCGGCGCGAACGGGTTAAAGGAAGAAACTTATTTTCTATTTCGCTCAGATGAATAATTGCTCTCTAAAGTCGCATTTCAAACTAAATTGAAATTATCAATGTTAACCTGGAGAAGGACAACTTTTCCATGAACTTAATTTTAAAAGATAAAGACTGGTAACGCAACAACGAATGAACGAACGAGGAATGGAAATTTATATTTTAAGCTAAAAGAGCTTATAGGCGAAATTTGTAAATAAATGTGTTTTTTTTTAATTTTTTTAGTTATTATTATTATTATTGAAAACTTATTACGTCACTTGAGTTTTGGACGTAACAATAGTCGCGGGGGTGATGGGTCCACCGGCAGTGCAACTATATTGCCTTTATTTTTATTAATTATGTTTGCGTTGTCTATATACTAGACTACATGCCTAGCCATGACATCAGCTTATCTCTTTGAGTCATATCAGATCCAATGTGATCTGGTTATTCAGTGGCAGTGTGAGCCCACAGCTGCCACTGAATAACCAGAGCAGTTTATAAGTCTAAGGATTAAAATTGCTGTTTTAAGTTTCTATTATTTTTTTTACACGCGCTACTAATAATTTATTTGCCATTTTAATTTTGCATGAATCATTATTTAAAACTGAACGATCATGTTGGATTTTGCGGTAATCACATCTTGCATATGCTAAATATTTATAATAAAAACGTAATTTTAATAACAAACTAAACTATTTTATTCTTTTTCTCCCAGAAGACATTTGCCCAAAGGAACCTGAGTCGATTATCGCTAACTACTGCAATTCTTTTCTTCTAATATGACGTCCAATGTTTGATGTTCTCCAACGACAAGCTTAACCCTGAGGACAAAGGTCAACAATGGGTCCCTAGAGACCTGGGGTGTTGATGAACTGACCATCACGGCTAATCCCTTCGCGGAATAGTGTGGTCAGTTCGGTGTGGACAGACAAAGAGAAACGCTTGAGAAGGCTAGGGAGGGGAGGTATTTATTGATGTACCCTCGTTATGGAAGTTTGTCCGGAGAACTAATAAAGACAGAACGTCAGAAAATTCGATGATGGTGCTATTGGTCTGGGAATTGCTTGTCTTTTGTGCTGAACTTGGAATAAAGACAACAAAGCATATTTGTCGAAATATTATTTATTTTGGATGTTATACTGCTAAAACAGTTGTTGAATATTTTTTTTTCAAGAGATGCTTCCATAAAATAGCCAATAATATCAATAAAAAAATATTTGATTATAAAGCAAAATAATGTCTGCGATGCTAATTTTGAAACAAAAAAAGTCTAATGACATTTATCAAAATTATATTTAAATGTATCTTGAGTTTTTCATTATAATTGGTCTGGGAATTGCTTGCCTTTTCTACTGAACTTGGAATAAAGATAACAAAACACATTTGTTGAAATAATAATATCGTATTTATTTTAAACGTTGCTGAAATTGTAGTTGAATATTTCTTCAATGAGATATTTCTATAAAATAGTAAATAATAACACAAAATAAAAAGATGTTTGAATATAAAGCATATTAGTGTATGAGAAGTAGTTTCGAAAAAAAATTTCCAATGTCAACCCGATTGACAATCATCATATAGGCATCAGTGGGACTGATTTGTGGGCCACTCTTTCAGGGGCAACATATTGGAGTATTAGGTGGGCCAACGTTACTTCCACAAAAGGACAGATATGCTTTGTCCGGGATTCGAACCCAGGACCTTTCTGATGTGAGGACCCTGATCACTACAAAGTTCTGTCTGCATTTTTAAAAATATTTCTTACGATTTATGATAATTTGTTTTATTTAAGGACAAACTTTGAACAACCAAATGATTTTTTGATTTACGAATATAAATGTTTAGCTTTGTAAATTTGAACCCAACGAAGAAAACAAGAGAACTTCAAGATCAAGCATTGGAACAAACTTGCCTTCGCTGTCGGAAAACCATCACAGTTAACCTGATGGCAAGAGAATTTAAATTCATGATCCTTCTATCACTGAGGATATTTAACGTCAACACTGTGATCTGTGACAACCGGAAGCAAATTTTATATCAACCAGTAATTGCTAGGATTTGAACCTGTGTCATTTCATTGGGAGGCAAGTGCTCTAATCCCTGAGCCACTTTGTCTTTTTAATAACATTTATCAAATGTATTCTCCAAACCATCTTTTCCTCAAAAATGGTTATTTTGGATTTATTGATTGATAAAAGTTAGTATACACCTGCACTGTATCCTTATCAAAAGAGCATTTTCGATTTTGCAGAACAATTTTATATATCGAAATTGTTAAGATATTTTGAAAGCACGTGATTAAATATTTCAGTATTAAAGAGTTTGGGGTAAGATAATGATAAGCTACACTTTTTCCAAGCTTTATATTTTAATAAAGAATTTTATTCATCGTAGCACAAATATATATTTTTTTAAATTTGCTTCCTTTAATTTTTTCTACCGGTTAAAGTCTGCGCAAAATATGTATAAATGCAATGAAGTAGCAAAAGTGATAAAATATCAGTAAAGTATTCATGGTATGGTATGACGTGCCATTAATTTTTAGAAAAAGTTAACTTCAGAAAAATTACTTCAGGAAAAGTAAAAATTTACAATGTTGTAATGGCTTTCATTTGTAGTTTGGTTGTTTACTTAATAATAGTGTTGTAAACTTGATTATGTCTGTGAGTCGTTTATTAACATATTTGTCATACGGAATGGTATTTGGCACGTAACATATGGGCATAGCACCTCAAAAATTGTTACTGAATTTAATATTCCTTATCACACAGTTTCAAGAGTATGTCCAGAATTTTTTACTCATGAACATAAACATGAGCAAAGCAATGGAAGACCATCTAAGTTTACTAACCGTGACCAGAGACGTGTACGTAAAGTTATAAATGTAGACACATATGTTGGATGCAATAACAGAAACAATGTAAATGGTGTGTATGATAGACGTATGCATCCCAGAGGACAGTCCAATGGAATGTAGACTGACTAGAGTGTCTTTGCTTACACGATTGAAACGGTTGCAGTGCCTCTCATGGGGTAGTGAACTTATCCGAAAACAACTAGTTTGTAAAGATGTTTCACATTTCTAGCTGGTAATAGCCAGCTGTAAGGTTCAAGTATGGTGCAGACCTCACGAAGCCATGACTCTCATTGTCAACAAGGCTTTTTTTAAGCTGGTGTTGGATCCACAATTTTGTAGGCTGTTACCGCATGTCATATTTTTGGTTCTCCCGTGAATGGGAACCAATCATGGAATCGATATGGTTATCTACACTTAATCGGAGATCACGCGCAGCTATTAATTTAATACGTTCCCTACAATGATGGAATTTTCCAAGTTGACAATGCGGCTTGGTTAGTTAGTATATTCCTGGTTAGTTTGAAGAATATACTGGGCACCTGGATCGCCTGACATGAATCCAAACGGATGCATTCAAAACATAATTGTAAGGTCTTTTCGAGAAGAAAATGCAGAATACTCAATCATTTTGTAATTATAGATGTCTATTGACTCTCATGGCTTAATATTTGAAGAAGCTTCCGAAAACGCGCGGGCATGGGACACGTTAATTTGATGCACTTTACCAGACAAGAGGGAGTCTCCCCCATAATTAATAGCTATCTCACGACCAACAGCATTCACATAACCTAATAGTGCTGTTTTTGAAAGCTTTAACAGTGGTCTTTTAAAATATCTTAACAATTTTGAAATTTTATTGAGAAATTGAAGGGAGTAAAAAATTCTGTTCTAATAACGATACATGGGTGAAAGAGAGATGGAAAAGAAGAAAAGCTGGTAGTAAAACCATCTCAGTTTAAACACAATAATTGTAAAAATTTCGGTAGTTACAGAAATTTAATGTTTCTAAAAAAAATGCTGAAATGAAATGTCTTTCGTAACAGTCTTTGCTTTTTTCCGTTTTGGTATATATAGGCTTTCAGCCTTGTAACGATACAATGCTAACTTTGTGAGTGAGTGCATTTACTTTTTAAATCATCCCTCGGACATTCAACATCCGTAACTGTTATTTCGGAAAGATCTAAGCTGTTATCTAACCTGACTGAGTGTTTTGTCGATTGTTTTTGACAAAATACACAGAGAAACTTTGTTTTAAGTAACTTGTATTAACTACTCATTGTGTTTAAGTCATTTTAAGTTTCACCTTAATACTTCTTTAATCTTAAAAAGAGGACAAAATAAAGGAAAGGAAATTTATAAAGTATCATAAAATTAATTTTAATATTTGTAGGTTTACAATTTGAGCAACATGTGTATTAAAGAAACGATTGAGAAATAATCGTATTTTTTTATTGATCTTCTTATCCTCGTTTTGATAAAGCCAGTTCATAAAGTAATTGGAGGTCCTTAGTATCTATGTTTCATTTTAATGCCTAACACTTTAATGAGCACAAACGCTTTCTGAAAATAAGACGAAAATACAATTGTTTAATGATAAAACTAACAATAAACTTCAATTTGTTTATGAAAGAAAACCATATAAGAAAAGGTAATGTAAAGAAAAAGGTAAATAAGAAAAGGTAAATAACCATATAAGAAAAGGTAAATAAGCCACGTCTTTGAATTCATAAATGATAGAAGAATTTATATGAAAAACTTATCTTTTTTTTTCGCGTGTGATAAATCATCCAGAAACTTAAACAGAGGAAAAACGGAAGTGAAGCAGAATCAGCGAAATTCATACACTGCATCTCCTGAATCAATTCCGCCAAAACTCCAGCAATTTAAAAAATGTCACGTTTACGAAATTTTTCTCCCAAAATATTCCACAGAAGTCACTGAAAGGAAGAAGAATAAGAAGAAAAAAATTTGGCTATAAACAAAACTCGATTATGTTTTGAGAAAGCTAGAAAGAGACACGTAAAATTGATTGAGAACAAGCAGAACAAAAGAATACATTAATGGCTGTTTTATTATTTTCCCTTTGATCCACAATACCGCCAACTCTACGACCCAACAAAAATCCGAACCCTCCGGGTTTCAACTTGGCGCTATGTTGTGCCGAAAAGCGCCAATCGAATTAAGGCGACCTCGCGCAAACGATATTTTTTCTTCCTTCTCAGCATTTTGTAACGTAGCCGCATCACCAATACTCACCCCGACTTATCTCCGCTTCGCATATTTCGTATCCGGTGTGTCCTTTTCACCACACACAAGGTGGGGGGTGCGCACACCCCTGCCGCCCAATCCTTTTTAATACGTTATCAACAAGAGGAGAATAATTTCTTTTCTAGCCAACCGCTGCATACTAAAGCATGGCCTGGAGCTATGGTAATGTGAAAGCGACGCGAAACCTTGGAATAATTAAATCGGTCTTCAAAGGAGCGTCAGGTGCTATGTGGTACCCCCTGTTCATTGTCTCGTTCATTAAGCAACACCACCCCTTGTCCTACCGCCCCCATCTTTTCTTAATGTCGTCAAAACGCGGAAATCTTCCTTTGATGTAGGCCCCCGTGTGGAGTGCTGTAGCGTCAATTACTCCACTTTCCGCACACCTCTTTCTCTTTCTTTTACTTCCGCTTGTATTCTTTCTATCTTTCCTGCTGCATTCTTTTCCAGATCCAGTTTTGTTTTCCTTTTTTTTTCTTATCCGGAATTTATTTTTTCGTCTCGCCTTTTTTATTGCCCTTTTTTTTGTTAGTGGTGCAGTCGTTATAATGTTCATCATCATTTCATCGTCAACCCCAAGGCAATGGTGGAGTTTCTTGTAATTCCTATTTTCATTTTCTTTTTGTTTATTTTTTCCAGTTTTCATTTTATTGTACTGTCTTTTTATATTATTTCTTCTTATTTTTTTATTTTTTATTTTCATTTTATTCTCGAAAGTTCTTTTTAGGTAATTTAAATAAATCTTCTTTATCACGATGTTAAATAAACTTTAAAAAAAAAAAATAGAAAGAAAAAGAAACATTGCTCAAAAAACTTGCTTAATGTCCAAAAATTTGTTTAAATGCTTCAGCTAACGTATTAAATTTACCACAAAAAATTATTAAAATGGACGTCATTAATATTACCTATAATAATAAAGGAACTGTACATCTACCTAAACTATTATTATTTCTTAATTAGAGAGTTTAGTAAAAGAAAGTTGCAGGTGAAATTTTTGAAAGAAAAATCAATCTTTTTTTTCAATCGTGCTTAAACTATACAACATTGATTTATTTCGACAAGCTCTTAAGTTTTGAAAATCACTATAGATGAAGGTATAAAGGAACAATCTTTAAATGGTTTTAGAATGAAAGTAGGTTCCAAATGCATTTGTTAAGAAACAGTTCACGAATAACATTAAAATTGGCAACAAATTAAAACGCCAAAGTGCAACTATATGAAGCGAACAGTTTGATTATTAGGAATACCTAGATTATGCCAATTGGAAGCTTCCTGTCAAGAAATAAGGGCAATTTTAAAGCTAATTTATTTACATTCTTTAAAATGTCACTTAAAACCTTCAGCCACTCAGCACTCCATTTATGAGTTAAAATTTATGATTTTCTCTTTTTTTTTTATCGTGTCCATGGACAATTAAATAGCCCCGTGTGCCTTCAAAACTGCATCCGTAAGCTCCAATACATCATTACTGTAGAGGATCTCACGAAGTTCTGAAGCCAGTGGCGCCATACCCAGTTGTAAAACATATGGGGTAAAGGTTGGGCACTCGAGAATGCGATCTGGGGTAAGTTGGATATCGGTACAGTTCTTGCAGGGAATAAAAGTTCTTATTTTGTCGGGAAGAATTTTCATCCCTTTAAAGTGGTTTGTTCTTAGTCTTGTAATTGTTGATGTTAAGATTCTGGAACAATCAAAGTCAGTAATGAGGTTTTTCCTGAAGGAATGGGGCAGAAGTCTGTGTCTTGCAACTGCATTTGCGTCTGAAAGCGTGATGGTGGTGCAAGTTTGGTTGGCACCTCTGCCTTCCTTAGCCAAGGAGTCCGCGCACTCGTTTCCCTCAATATTCACGTGCGCAGGTATCCATTGCAGCAAGCAGGATTTCCCATTGCCCAGAGATGCCAACTGCTCCGGACCAACACCTCCTAGAATAGAGTAGGCCTCTGCACGGGTTACCATAAATATCCTTTAGTAGTCCAAACGTAATGACATATTTCGTATTTTCAACCACTGCGCAACTTAGTACCCCGAACGTAATGACATCTTTCTTATTTTTCATTTACAGCGCAGTTAACTTCGTCACATCAGACTACTAAATTGATCCGTGCTGAGGCCTTCCTACTTCTAAGAGGTGTTGTCCGGACACGCCAAAATAATTAAAAAAACGGTAAATAACTACAAAGTAAATTTCGCATATATTTGACTATTTTTGCATGAATTTTAAAAGGCATACCCTCCAACTGCTACGGAATTTCCGTAGTTTCAGAAATCTTCTTTTGAAACGGTAGCAAAATTAATGTCTTAATATTTTAAAAAAATTAATTTTAGCGTAACTTGTCCACTATTACTTATAAAAGTGCAGGCCGTATGGCTAGATTCTTAAGTTCTGATAAAAGTTTTATGAAAGATCCATTTGCTTTAAAAATTTCTACTTTGGTTCGCTACCACTAGAAAGAATTATTTTCAAAATCCTCATAAGGAGGGTATGAAAATGTATAGCACGACATTCGTACAATAAAGTGGTGAATTATATAAGCCTACAAATTTTTTAGAAATAGTGGTGGATAAAAATCTACTAAATTGAATTTATTAAACCAAGAATCACAATTGAGAAACTACCACTTTAAAATATATATTTGGTGTCCGGAGCAAGTTGGCATCTCTGATTGCCGTTCAAGCCTTCAAGTAGGACATTTATAGCAGAGGTGACGTTGGTTTCACCGTAGTTGATTGCCTCTAAGGCCGCTTTTGAGTAAGAGAAAATTACCAATCCCTCAGTTGGGTCTGAAATCTCCTGATTGGTCAGATAAAATGTGAGTGCCTCCTTAATCGCAAGAAGTTCACTGGTAAAGTTTGAAGCAATTAAGCCTGTGTTGATTTTATGCATATGTTTATCTCCATTTGGAAGAAGATGCCAGCACCTCCTTTGTTGAGGGATTTATCAGATGAGTCGTCCGTATATACAATTGCTAAGTTACCCTGGGAGAACAGATTTTCGGTTTTTTTGTTAAGTTACCCTGATTTTCTCTAAATGGCAGAAATGTAATATGTCATGAATGTAATCAGATTTTGAATTTATACAAAATGAAAGTTGATTGTATTTTTTGCAATGAAAGGAATTTTATAGTTTTAATCGGTATGTCTTTATTGGCTTGATATAGAGGACAATCCATGTAAACTTGACTTATATAACTCATACTACCATACTATAGGGGGAATTGTCAAAGTTTACCGAGAATATGTTTAATGATAAAATTTGGTACACACATCGGCTTTTATTGTTTTCAGATTCAGCATCCCCGAGTCGAGCTTTCTTGGTGATCTTTTCTCATTTTGTTTGTTTCTTTACTAATTTCTTCCGTTTCTTGTTTGGAACAGGCACAATTTTTTTTTTGTAATAACGTAGTCCCTTAGTTATTTTTTTCTCTTCATTTAAATGTTTGAGTTTGGTGCAGTATAGCCGTACATGATTCAGGTGGAGTAAAGACCTACATTCAATCAATCAATGTCACGTGCCTTCCTGACAAGGTTTTACAAAAATTCAAAACTGAGGTCCTTAAAAGCATGATAATTATGTTTTATAAAATGATACTAATGTTGTACGTGTTCAAATTACAATAAGAAAAAAATTGTTCCGAGAATCAGAGATATAATGGAAACGAATGTAAAAATTGAATATATTTCTGTTCTAAATTATATTTACATTATTTTGCGATTATTGACGTCTGCATTCTTCATTCAAACATAACTAGAAACTTTTAGCCTTAGCGAGCATGATTTTCTATGCGGTAGCAAAATTATACACAAACTACTGTTGTAAGCCAGAGATTAAATACGCTATCATATAATTATTACGTATTTAAAAAAAATTTTTAAACATATTTGTATGCAGTGAGGTTAAAATGATTTTAACCCTTATTATACGACGCTTTTTTGGTGTACACTGTCATTCTGGTAGACTTGTACCAGCTGTAAACAAGAGGTTAAATGAAATTTGTAAATCAAAGAATAAATAAAAAAAATATTAGTTATATGACCACTTTAAATATAAAAGCAAAATTTTAAGTAAAAAATCTCATAAATTCGGTTGCGTAAGTAATTCACAAATTATTGGTATTTAAATTTTAGTGGTAGATAATAAATGCTTAATCGTAACATATTTAGAAAAAAATTTTAGGCTACTCTCTTTCCTCTATGCAAAATTCTTTGCCAAATCATTGATTTTTTTTAATAACATCTTATAAATCATGAAGAATAAATAAAAACATTGAGGTGGGAAATCATATGAATATAGTTGACGTTTCATGGTTAGTGAGTTTCTACTTTTATTTATTAGATTATGTTTTGGAATACAGAAATCTAAAGTTTCCCACATCAATCGCCTGTTATCTTTGACATTATGACCCTAAATTGGGGACACCTGATTGGATTACAACGTCACGCGCGAAACAACACAGTACCGCCTACTTTTATGTTAATTAAGTTCCGACTGAACGGCCATATTACACACTTTTAAGTTTTGTTGCCAGAACCCTTCACTTTCCAACACCAAACGATAAATTATTAATTGCCTCAGCCGACATTCTTCTTCGTTTAATGGACGCGTAGGCCTTGATGCAGTGACGAAGCGATAACGACGCCGAATTTTTTAACGATTTTTATCTAATGTATGATTAATCGTTGCATGTTGGCAACAGATATTATCGTTTCTTTAAAAAAGAAAAAGAAATGAGACAGGTTTGAAGAATAAATCTGTCAAATTTAATGAAATCGAAATCTGAAATTAGGACAAATTAGTTGTAGATGGCAGAGGAATGGATTTTGTTGAGTTAAGAAATAATCGCTTTAAATCTTAATTTCAACAACAGCATTTTTAATATTGTAGATTTTGTGATGACTTTAGAAAGATAACTTTAAAAATTATGATACGGCTAATCACGTTTTAGGTCATACATTAAGTCTTCAAGTTTTTTGCTTTTTAAATTTTATTTCCTCCTATTCTTAAGAATAATTTATATTTAAGTACCTAGCTTTTAATTTATTTCTTTAATAAATATTAATATAAAAATAAAGAAATAGTTATTTATTTTTTTAGAAAGAGCCCTTAAATGAATAACAAAAACATAAAAGGTCTAATAGTCATTTGATTTGGTTTTCAGGGGAAATTCCAATAAAACTTTGAAAAATTATTGAATTTAAGATTTTAGATCTATTTTAATGGTTTGAAAGATGAATTAATTGTTTTACGTAATATTTTAAAAAAAAATAACAATGCTTCACTGTTATTACATTTCATTATAATGCTATTAATCAGTAAAGGTGTACAATCATCAAGGCGCTTTAAGCTTGCAATGCTGTCAGTGCAAGAACAGCATTATATCAACTTCATTGTTACGCTATTAATCAGTAATGGTGAGCAATTATCAGTAAGGCGTTTTGCACTTGCAATGCTGTCATTTCAAGAACAGCATTATATAAAACTATGTGAGCTTGTTAACTTATTAACCAGTAATGGTGTACAATCATCAAGGCGTTTTAAGCTTGCAATGCTGTCAGTGCAAGAACAGCATTATATCAACCTCATTGTTACGCTATTAATCAGTAATGGTGAGCAATTATCAGTAAGGCGTTTTGCACTTGCAATGCTGTCATTTCAAGAACAGCATTATATAAAACTATGTGAACTTATTAACCAGTAATGGTGTACAATCATCAAGGCGTTTTAAGCTTGCAATGCTTTCAGTGCAAGAACAGCATTATATCAACCTCATTGTTACGCTATTAATCAGTAATGGTGAGCAATTATCAGTAAGGCGTTTTGCACTTGCAATGCTGTCATTTCCAGAACAGCATTATATAAAACTATGTGAACTTGTTAACTTATTAACCAGTAATGGTGTACAATCATCAAGGCGTTTTAAGCTTGCAGTGCTGTCAGTGCAAAAACAGCATTATATCAACCTCATTGTTACGCTATTAATCAGTAATGGTGAGCAATTATTAGTAAGGCGTTTTGCACTTGCAATGCTGTCATTTCAAGAACAGCACTATATAAAACTATGTTTGAATTNTTTAGATCAATTTTAATGGTTTGAAAGATGGATTAATTGTTTTACGTAATATTTAAAAAAAAATAACAATGCTTCACTGTTATTACATTTCATTATAATGCTATTAATCAGCAATGGTGAGCAATTATCAGTAAGGCGTTTTGCACTTGCAATGCTGTCATTTCAAGAACAGCACTATATAAAACTATGTGAACTTGTTAACTTATTAACCAGTAATGGTGTACAATCATCATTAGGCGTTTTGTACTTACGATGCTGTCATTGCAAAAATAGATATGAACCTGTATTTTGATGAAAATGAAGAGCGTCAGGTATGTTACACTTTCTTTCGTGTCTCTGACATCTGAATGGAGAATTTTAAAAAGAAATATTTTCACTGAAATTTTGAAATCTATTTGAGCTGAATTGAACTAAAAAGTCTTTTTTAAATAAACCTGGCATGAATGTGCGGTATTTTACAAATGAGTATTAAGTTCATATGATTTAGTGTTGTACGGTTAAAAATTTCTGAAATAAAATTTGCTTAAATTAGAATCTGATAAACCCATGTCTAAAAACTTTCTATACTTTTGGGAAAATTTATTGCAGCTGCAGCTAAATTTATGATTTAGTCCTTTACGGTGCAATGTTGCCAGTCTGGCTACACTTATTCAACAAATGTGTCAAATTATTTGAAACATAAAACCAATCGATTTTAAACGTTTACCAACCACTTGTCTTTAAACAACAAATAGTTAAAGTATGTCACTTCACTTAGATTGTTCAGTACTTAACGTGCCCCAGTGCTCAGTCTTCATTTTATATTGATTTACCATCTCAATTTTAATTAGCCAGACACAGAGTATAAACTTGCGTCTGCCATGGCTTCTGCTACTTCTCTAGTATTTCTTGCATAACGACAGTACAGCGGGCGCCTACGGGCTCTACTACATGATGAAGGAGTGGAGTGTCGCGGACAGGGACTCCGAACACAACTTCAGTCTAAGTCTAAGATTGTTCAGTCCAAGGTCGCACTTTCTAATATCCAGCCAGACTAAAATTTTGAATCGAAATATGCTGCTTCACAAAGAGTTAATGTATTCTTCTTAGTAAATTTGATCTAAAGTCGTTTTCCACACCACAGCATGTTAATGAGTCAGATGTTTATATGAATCGTTCACTTTTCCTAGCTCTCTACTGATGTTTTATTTATTTATTTTTTTTAAAAATTTTTTTTTAAATGTTGGCAAAATTACTAAACATTCTGAAAGCTTTAGTTTTTAAATATTTATAGCTCTTTAAAAAAATTGCAAAAAATGTTGTAGTTGACAGCTTTGAAAACAAGTATCGTTCATTTAAATGGACACTTTAAAAAAAAATAATAGCAAATCATGTTCCTTATTTAGATTTATTTGACAAAAATTAGATAGTTCTGTCTTCAATGAAGATTAAAATAATGGAAATACATTCTATGCTAACTCTATTTAAGCGTTTTTCTTTAAGTAGCAAATGTTTCGGAAGATTTTACATGGCAAAACTGTTAGTACAAGTTGAAAGATTATAAGAATTTAGAAATGGCTGTTGTTAAAGCTAAAAAAAGAAGGTATTAACTTGTAACTCTCATTTCTATCGATTCCAACCTTGTATGGGTAAAAATGATAATATTTCTAAAAGGTTCAAGCGTGATGTTTCAAATTGTGCCTACAGATTTGCCATGTAAAACCTTTCAAAACATTTGCTAAAAGAAAAATTGTTTTCACTGCGTTAGTATGGAAACTATTGCCATTACTTTGATATACTCCTTTAATAATAAGATAAATATTTTTATTAATTAAAATGCAGTGCTTTTTTTTAGAATTAAAATGATAGGTAACAAAAAAAACCGCTTTTTTCAGATAAGTATTTTCTCATATATAAATCAATTTTTGTTGCTGTGCATAAAAGCACTCATTCTGCTGTCACTAAAGAAAAATCATAAAAATTTGCTGCTATGAATCATATCACTACGTAATATTTGCACTTGCGAATCTTAACTCTACCAAATATTTACTGGTGACACGAGATAGTTATTTTATCAAACTGCTCGAGCAACAAAGTAAGAAAAATGATATCACAGAAAAAAAATATACGATTCACATTTATTTGATATCCTTTGCGATTACTATTAAGAAATTCATAACTCCTTCAAAGATAAATAACTCCATTGTCTAGTGGATTTTTACGATAAATTTTATTTCAACTGGTGTGGTCAAATGGCGCGGCACGCGGATCGGACATAATGTGATAGATAGGTCTGAATACGCGGGCTCAAGCAACACTCTGTAATTACACTAAGATAGCATCAAGGATCCAGTGGGGCCCGTGACAGTGGACCCTTGACCCTTTTCTTCATCTTAGACTTCATACCTTCCTCCTATCGACTCGAAATACTTATTTTCAGCTAAGCTGTTTAGCTAATGTCCATTTTAGAAGGTATTTGCAAAAGAAATTTGATTGATTCAAGTGTTAGGTGTATAATTTAAATTTTTTTTGTCGTATAAATACTGTGAGATTTTATTGCTGCTCTTCATAGGTTTCATTAAAATAATGAACAAATGCCTGAAATTTAAATATTCACTTTAAGATTTAAAAACTTCAAAAGTGCATGCGTCAAAAATAAAAAAATGAAAGTAAATAATAAATAATAAAATATAAATAATAAAATATAAATAATAAGATATAAATAATAAAATATAAATAATAAATAAAAGTAAATAATAAAGTAATAATAATAAATGAAGATATAAAAAAACCGTATGTTAAGTTAAAATAAAAATATATTAATAGCTTTTTTTAAACTTGTTTAAATATCTATAGTTAACATCAGTTTGTTTTATACAGTACTCAAAAAAGAGTTTTGAATTATTCAAGTGTTTGGTGTATAATTTAAAAATAATTTTTTGGTCGTAAAAATAATGTGAGATCTTATTGCTGTTCTTCATTGGTTTCATTAAAATAATAACAAATGCTTGAAATTTAAATATTCACTTAGAGATTTAAACACTTCAGTAGTGCATGTGTCAAAGAAAAAAAATAAAAGTAAATAAATGAAGATATAAGAAAACCGTACGTTTGGTTAAAATGAAAATATATTAATGTCTTTTTTTAAACTTGTTTTAATAACTATAGTTGATATCAATTTGTTTTATACAGTCTGGGAAAAGAGTTTTGATTTATTCAAGTGTTTGGTGTATAATTTAAAAATAAATTTATTTTGTCGTAAAAGTAATGTGAGTTCTTATTTATGTTCTTTATTGGTTTCATTAAAATAATAACAAATGCTTGAAATTTAAATATTCACTTAGAGATTTAAACACTTGAGAAGTGCATGTGTCAAAGAAGAAAAATAAAAGTAAATAAATGAAGATATAAGAAAACCGTATGTCAGATTAAAATGAAAATATATTAATGTCTTTTATTAAGCTTGTTTTAATAACTACAGTTGATATCAATTTGTTTTATACAGTCTGGGAAAAAAGTTTTGATTTATTCAAGTGTTTGGTGTATAATTTAAAAATAAATTTATTTTGTCATAAAAGTAATGTGAGTTCTTATTGATATTCTTCATTAAATTCATTAAAATAATAAACAAATGCTTGAATTCACTTAGAGATTTAAACATTTCAAAAGTGCATGCGTCAAAGAAGAAAAATAAAAGTAAATAAATGAAGATACAAGGAAACCGTATGTTAGGTTAAAATGAAAATATATTGAAGACTTTTTTGAAACTTGTTTAAATATCTGTAGTTAAATCAGTTTATTTTATACAGTACTGGGAAAAGAGTTTTGATTGATTCAAGTGTTTGGTCGTAAAAATAATGTGAGATCTTATTGCTGCTCTTCATTCGTTTCATTAAAAAAATAAACAAATACTTGAAATTTAAATATTCACTTAGAGATTTAAACACTTGAAAAGCACATACGTCAAAAATAAAAGTAATTAAATAAAGATATAAGGAAACCGTATGTTAGGTTAAAATAAAAATATATCAATGACGTTTTTGAAATTTGTTTAAATAACTACAGCTAATATCAGTTTTTTGTATACAGTACAGGGAAAAGAACTGATTGATTCAAGTGTTTGGTCTATAATTCAATTAGAAAGTTTTTTGTTGTAAAAAGGATGTGGAATTTAATTGTTATTCTCCACTGGTTTCATTAAAAAAAATAATACTTGAAATTTAAGTATTCACATAGATATTTCTTTCCTTTATTAGTACATATCTCAAAAATAAAAATTATGTTAATCTCAGTATTGAAACTTGCTTGAAAAGTTATGGTTAATATCAGTACATTTTATAAAATAGAAATTTGGTTAATTCAAGTGTTGGGTGTATAATTTAAAAACAATTTGTTTTCGCCGTAAAAATGATGTGGGATTTTATTGATGTTCTCCTCAGGTTTCACTGAAATAATAATAAAACTTGAAATTTTAATAGACACATTCTTCAGAAGTGCATGAGTCAAAAGTCAAAAATAAAAGTAAACAAATAAAAACATTTGAAAACCGAATGAAATGTTGAAATAAAATTACGTTAATCACGTTTTCAATGCTTGTTTGAATAATTATGGTTAATATCAGTTTGCTTAATAAAGAACTATCAAAAGAGTTTTGATTGATTTAAGTGTTTACTGTAAAATTTAATAATAAGATTGATAGCATAAATGATGAGACAGCGTAAAATGATCTGATGGGATGATCCATTAATTTTATTAAAATAAAGATCAAGGATTTAAATTTCCATTTACAGATTTCTTTTCTTCTGAAGTGCATAGATAAAAAGGAAAAAAATATTAACAAATAAATAAAAAATTTATGAAAACCTAATGAAATGTTAAAATGAAATTATGTTAATCACTTTTTCTATGCTTGTCTAAATAATTATAGTTAAATATCAGTTTGTTTAATAAAGTACTATAAAAAATTGTTATTGATTTTAGTGTTTAATGTATAATTTAGTGATAAGATTAGTAGTGTAAGTGATTTATTTTAATTAATTTCCATCAAGGATTGAAATTTGAATTTCAATAACAATCAGGAATCGAAAATTAAATTTCAAATGTCTCTTTGTCAGAAGCACGTACCATGATAAATATCATCTGAAGAATTTAAAGAAAAATTTAAATGATTATATCTTTCTGCAAACTCGTTCATTATATATTTAATGTAAGTAAATTTAAAAAGTATGTGAAAAAGCAATTTGACCGATTGAAATATTTGGTGTATAATTTAATAGCTAAATACATCGAAGCAGAGCTAACGTGAAATTTTATTGTAATTCTTTATTGATTTAATTAGAACTAGAGAGTTTTAACCTAGCTGCTGCATAGGTAGGTCCTTCAAGCTTAAAAGTAGCGGGTTCGTATCCCTCAGTAACCGTGAATGTATTTTTGGGTTTGTTCAATGGGCGCATTGCGTCTTCTGCGCAAGGAGAGAAAATAGACTAGTGATGTAAATTTTAAAAAATCCACGTCAATAATAATTCATTTTGTTAATTAACCGTTCGTGCTGTCCTTCTCTAATTAATGATATCTATTTTTCAACCTGACAAGAGTTTATAAGCTGTTTATTTTATATTATACAAATAAGTGGGCATATGCATGAGTAAATACACAAATGGGCGACCTTTGTTCTAAAATACAAAACTAATAATAACCTTCATCAGTGCAACATACTGATGAACACTGATACATACTGATGATGTTGCACTGATAAAGGTTGCCCTTTGCGCATCCGAAACAGCTGTCTGTATTTTATAAATATTCTTGTGCTCTTTAACGTTGTTTGCCTTAGTTTTGTATATGCATGAGTGTTTATAAATAAATAAAAAGAGGCTCTGAGTATAAGTTCTTTGGATGCTGTTCACCAAACCTTATTTAAAATAACTGCTTTTGCTCAAGTATTATTGCTTAAATACAACAAAATTACAAACGTTTTATTTCCTCTTCTAATTTACAACCTTAGTTTTAATTTGATGATGAAATGGTCCAAATGGACAACATATGACTTAGCGATATTTTTCTCTCTAGAGCTTGAAGACTGGACCGTCACATGTTCCTCTGTTTTAGGTTAATGTACAGGGTGTTTATAAAGTCCCGGACTCATTTTGATGCTTAATAACTCATAAAATAATAAAGATAGATTAAAATTGATAACATAAATGGTTAGATAGACTCAAAAAGTTTCATGACCCTTGTCAATGAACTTCCACGTGTGCCCCCTTCGTCGCACGGAGAATATCAAGTCGATAGTCAATTTCACG
>NC_092213.1:67381204-67404791 GCF_043381705.1 Parasteatoda tepidariorum | reverse complement strand
GATTCAGCTTAACATCTTTTTGTTTTCCTCAACTAACTCAAGCATGGACTGTTCACCAATTATGTAAGGAAATAATGAGCAAATATGGAGTGCTAGAATGCGACCTAACGGAAGTATTTACAGCAATGTTATTATTCTTTACAATTCCTGTCACTTCTGCAGCAGCTGAAAGGTCATTTAGCAAATTAAAAATAATAAAAAATTATTTAAGAAATAATATGGGCCAAACTCGACTCCGACATTTATCGTTAATAGCAATTGAAAACAAAACCTCATCAAGCCTGGATTTAAACGAAGTCATTGATACTTTTGCGAAAACTAAAGCTAGGAAAAAATTGCAAATATAATTGTTATTTAGTCAGTTGGTAGGCCCGACCTTTATATAATAAACCCTTGAATCTTCACTATTTCGTCTTATTAACCAAACCTACACCAAGTATTAATTGTAATTTATGTTGTTACTGCTTATTATTTTTATTACCTGCCCTGCAGTGCAAAAAAAAGAGCTTAAGTAGCTTAGCATTGTTAAAGTATTTGTATATTTCATATTTTTATTTGATAAAACCTAATCAGTTTTCATAGCAGTGGGGCCCCATTTTTTAATTTGCCCCAGGGCCCTTGGTTACCTAGCTACCCCACTGAGTAAACGTAATTACTTTTATTCTACCAGTTTTACCATTTAACTCGCTACCAATTCATTAAAATTTTCGCTAAAAGCGGAGCAGTTGGCATCCCCGCAATTTTATCTCTAATTGCATTTCATTTAGTCTTTTACTACCCCTTGAGAAGCACTTTCTCATTAAATGTAAAATCTGGCAGATCTGCCTTGGCAAAAAAATTAACACATTAATTAAGCATTGTATGTTCAATTAGTCATTTATCTCATAGTATTAAAATGCAGGATAGATGGTATTGCATTACAGTACTTCTCTTCTAATTCTCATCCATGAATCATCAACATTTGATACCGAAAGAGCTCCATTCTGTGAATATTTTTTTAATATATTCTTCACCTCACTTGGCGTAGAGGATGAACTGTCTCGCTAGTGAGGTAAAAGCATAGATTTTTTTAGCTGCTTCAATGGCATCTCATTTACATAAGACGTTATGCTGATTTTTCTCATTCTTACCTTCAGGAATCAATTATATTAAATATTGAAAAATTTATAATTTAAAATTAAAAATTTTAATTTTATTAATTTAAATTTATGTTGTAAAATTGAGAAAAGGTATAAATTATGCTACGACTTTAAATACAATAATAAAATCTTACACGAAATACGTAAAAAAAAACTGCAATTATGCAATTGATATTGTCATCAAGTGTTCATAAAATTTAAAAAAATTAAAAAAAATCACTTGCGTATAAACATTTTGGTTTTAGTTCGCAATCCACTTGATAAAAATCTGAAGTGTTGGAAAGGAAGCATCTTTTAACAAATTTACAATACGTAAAACAGGATACGTACGGTTTTATTATTTAAGTACAGAATATTGCAATTTTTACTCCGATATAATTATTTCTGTACTGTTGATTATTGCAAATGACTACCTTAAATGTTACTTTTAGACAATTACCATTTTTCGTAGATGTTATCTGTTACAGCAATATTATTCCCGGGAGGCTTATTAGACAATTGCTTGCTTTTTCACAGAGTGACTTGCGCCATATTTGCTACGAATGCAACAGTCCAGATGTTCAAATAGAAAAATTAGCCAACAAATAAATAAATCAATATTTCTTGCCATCTCCGCCTGCAGAAAAATTTGTCCGCTTTGTCGGCCACATGTGTATTTTTTTGTCTTAAAATTTGGCGAGAAATCGTGATTCACCCACCCAGAATCAGCACCCTGGCGACTTCCTTCCCCCTCTCAACATCGAAGGTCCTGTTGTCTGAGTTTCTTAGAACAAAGCTTTGGGAGGGACTTCAGATGGACGAAATATTCTTTTTATATTTGTTTTTTTATTCGAACCAAACGATAATTAATGAGTTAGTAGATCATGTTGTCATCTTTTCGAACACAATTTCGAATGTCGTGACATGGATCAGGCCAATCACGATAACGGCTAAACGCATGCGCACGGACACCCTGAGGGTGTTTTTATGGTAAGACTTCAAAAGCCATTGTCAAAAAAGGGGTGGGTTAGCTCAAGGATCTTTTTTTCTTCGTCTTGAATCATAAAGATAAGGAGAATTATACATTCCATAGTCGAATTATCATCCTTATGTAAATACAAGGTGAAGAGTACCCTCTAAAGGTAAATGATAATTTGGAGATAATTGTGAGCTGTAACTTGAAACATTTTACTGAAATCGATCAAAATAAATTGATAATAAATCTTTATTTTTGGTTAATTTACAGAATTAAATAAATGTTGCAGTAATACAAATAAAAGACTATTTGCTTCATATTATGATTTTATAAAAGCATGTCTGCTTATGACCCTTTATTTGTATACAGATACAGTAAGAAGAAAAAATATTTGGGGGAAAAAACCATTTTATATTAACCGCTTTAATGGCTGACTTCGTAAGACTGTTTTTCCCAAGCTCTGTGCATCAAACAGCGCTTTTTTACAAATAAAGAGCTGTTTCCATCACTGGAAAGATTGCAACAGTTATTCATAACTGTTAGGTCAAGTCTAGCCTATTTGAAGCCTGCTCCCAATGTGTTACCTCAGAAGTAATGCAAAATACTCTTAGGAAGGAAAATAACAGTTTTGTGAAAATTAATTAAAAAAATTATATATTGCAATACTACGAATAAAAGACTTTTTATTTCATATTATTTTATTTCATATTTCATATTATTTCATATATCTATTTGCCACCCTTAATTTGCACACAGAATCAGTAAGAAGAAATAATATTTTTTTAAAAAAAATCAAGTTTAATTAATTTTTTAATGTTCGACTTCCTGTCTTTTAAAACTCTTTCGGCAAATCAAATAATGCCTTTTTTGCAAATAAAGTGCTATTTTCATAACTGGAAAATTTCCAATGTTATTCATCGCTGATAAATCAAGTTTAGCCTATTTTTAACCAGTGCCTACTATACTATTTCCAAAAAATGGAGCAGAACGTCTTTATAGAGAAAGCTCCCAGTTTTGTGAAAATGGAAAGCGTTTGCGTTCGAACTTTTTAATACTTAAAAAGCTATTCTAACGCTGATCCACATCTATTACCTAATACTTTCATATCTGTCAACTTTTACGATCTTCCAAAAAGAAATTTTCCAATGATATGGAAACAACTATTGAAATGATAGTATAGACAAATACTTAATTGATTTCATTACGTGATCTAAAGTTGATTGCTTTCAATACGAAGCAAAATTAAATTCTGATTTCTTGTACGAGGTCCATTGAGGTAGCGAAGCCTAGTGCAATGATATTTTCCTATTCTAATCCTAGTGCAATTATATTTTCCTGCTTCTGCAGTGAGACATCTCTTTCCAAGATGCAGAGAAAATATTTCAATTATGTATATAATGGCAAAAGGAATCTTTTTTGCTCATTTTGCATTCTTTTGCAGTGTCTATCACTATAAGATTAGAAGTCCATAATGACTGAACCATGTACAGCTAAGTACATTTGATAACTCCAACACATTGCCTACCATTCCATTTTGAGAAAACATTTTTTCCGTTATACTGTCTGTTATGCTTTTATTTACATTATCTTGGTGAATCAAATTATTTTTTATCCATTATTGCACGATCATAGCTACCTAAACAACCTTGTATTTTTCATCGATTTTATTTTTACAGTGGTAGCGAAATTTATATTTATTGATGCAATAAATTTCATTAAAAATGAATTTATTTACAGCGGCTCGTAAGTAATTTAACCCTTTCGCGCCGACTGTCACAAATACGTGACAGCATAAAACTGTATCAATCAGGATAAAAAGATAAAACTGGTAATAAAAGTATTTCTTTAGCAGTTATTTGTGGGAGGAATTATAATTGTTTAATTGATTTAATTCACCATTACTTTGTTCAAAATAAAATTATTTAGTTATACTTTGAATTAACATTGATTATATATATGATTAAACTAACAATAATTAAAGTAAAAGCAAAGTAAGTCTGTCAAATTAGCAACGACTAAATTTAAGTTACCGTTTTTTATTTAATTACAACTTGATTCAGATTTTGTACGAATGCTTTTCTGAATCACCCGTCCCCAAGGGGTTAATAAATATATGAGGAGTCTCGTTATCTTTAATCAACCTTTTTTAGTGTTAAAAAAATAATGAAAAGAATTCTTTTTCTCATTATCTATCAACAACGAAGTACACCACCCTATGCGCAACACTTAAAAGCTTTGACCCCAAACGCTAATTAGTAAAATGCATAAACTTATGACATAGCTACAAGTTTTTTTTTTTAAAGAAAACTGGAAAGATATTTATTTCATATTCATTTTTAAACTTGGAGAAATAAATCTTATTTTCAACACCAACATGAANTATATATAATATATAGCCGTTGCTGAAGAGACGACCCAATTTTTTGGATATACGATTACTAATTTCAACTCCCTAGCCTTGTCCAATCCGGAAGACATGGGAACTCCTTAAACAAATATTGGGAGAAATTTGCCTTCTTGGAGGATTTTCATCTATCCTTTGTAGTTTGTTGAATCTTTTGCAGTTGTTCTCCAACTTGACATTAAGGAGTCGTGGTGATTCAGTGGATTGAGCATTCGCCTTCTAATGAGGTCACCCTTATTCGAATCTCAGCGGTAGCTAGTTCATATGAATTCTGCTCACGGCTAGCACCGATCACCGTGCTGACGTAAAATATACTCAGCTATAGACGGATCATGGGTTACAATCCCTTTTGCCACTGGTCAAAACGTGGATAGTTTTCGTGGTTTTCCTCTCCACCTAACATAAATGCGGGTTAGTTCTCTCTCAAAAGTCCTTCACGAAAGCTAGTTTGTTCTAATGTTCGATTCAAGAGTTCCCTTGTATTTTGTGTTGGGTTCAAAATTATAAGGATTTGGAGTTGAACATTGATAGTTGCAAACTCAGAATGGGGTCTAATGCTCAACAGAATACAGTTTGACACCTCCAGGATGTTTTCTCATGTACCATTCATCTACTAGAGCTGTGGTTTGCTAAAGGCAGAACTCTAGGGCTACGTAAAAGGGTCACAGAAGTGAGTGTTTTTTTTTTTAAGCGTGTAATTTTGTATTTATATCTAACCAATAATAAATAATTCATAATTCATTTTAAATTTTGGTTATCTTTTTATGAAATTGAAGCAAAATGACTTATTATAGGATTTTTTTTTAAAGCGTGTGATTTTGTATTTATATCTAACCAATAATAAATAATTCATAATTTATTTTAAATTTTGGTTATCTTCTTATGAAATTGAAGCAAAATGACTTATTATAGGAGTCCTAAAATGACACTTTAAAAAGAAATGGCAATTTATTGTTTTAAAAAATAGTACTTTTTACCGAACTTTTAAATCCAAATTGACTTAACCAAATTGAAGAATAAAGAATAATGTTTTTTCTGATAATCATTCTAAACGTTTATAGCAATTCTTTTTCGAAAATCGTAATTCAGCTTGTTTTAAACTTTTGTGCAGACCACAAGCAATTTTAAAACTAAACTATAGTTTGTCTAAAGTAAGAACTCTCATAGCCATTCGTCTGGACTCGTGGCGGTGACTATGGTAACCAGGTGTAACTATTTCAAGTAAGGGCATGGGATCATTATTTAGGACAAGTTTTGACTTTGGTAGGCGAGAGAAAGGGCATAATTTTCCTTGGTCTACTGTGTTAACTCTAGAGTGAAGAAAAGCTACCCTCCCTGAAATGCATTATTCTTGTTTACATAGCAGCAGTCGGCCTCAGACTTAGTGACTGGGGGAGTTCTTACCGTAGACAAACTATATGATCCCTTTAAGACTAGTAAATTCAAATAGATGACATAGGATAGTTATTAATAAAACAATAAAAAAATCCATTCTCTTACATTTTTATAACCGCCGGCCAGGTGGCCGAGCGGTTAGCGTGCCTGACTGCGAAGCCATAGGCTGGGCATGGATGTTTCTCTCTCTCTCTCTCTCTGTGCTGTCCTCTGTTGTGTGTGTGTGTGTATGATGTGTAAATGTGGCCCACCCTATAAACGGGTTTGTGGCAGTGTGGCCTGGGCAATGTTGCTCGCCTCCGTGACTTTGGTTCACAGGTGCCCACTGGGTAACGCGAAATGAGCAACAATTCTGGCATAGTATAGGCAAANAAAAAAAAAAAAAAAAAAAAGAAAAAAAAAAAAAAAAAAAAAAAACATTTTTATAACCGTCTTTGAGCAGCCGACCAAATTTTGAGTTTATGATTCCCAATTCCAAAGCTGTTCCGTAACGCTGTAATTTTGAAACTAATCCAAAAGACAAGGGAACTCCTGGATCAAATATTGGGACAAATTTGCCTTCCTGGAGGACTCTTTCATGGAATTAACCCGTATTTACCTTACATGGAGAGAAAAACCACGAAAAACTCCCTCGTCTGACGGTAAAGGCACTCAAACCCGTGATCCGTCTACCACTGAAGATATTTTACGTCAGCACTGTGTGTGGGCAATACAGCATGTGAATTGGAGGAGAAATGATGGCGCAATATTCTTTTCTCTGACGTACTGTTTGTTTGTCTGTTCTGTTTTCTGTTTCCCGTTCATCCTGATAATAGGCATATTTTCATCTGGAAGGAACGTGGCACTAGAAACAATCCTAGTGTGAGATTTGGCAGTGGTGTAGCGATGGTCTATGCTGGCATGGCCATTGATGGGCTCACCGATCTCTATATCGTTCGAAATGAAGGTCTGATCGGTTGAGGATATAGGGTTGATATCCTGAGACCTATTTTAGTCCCTTACGCTGCAGACTTTATATTAATAGGCGCCAATTGCAAGCCACATCGTGCTTACTTGGTGAATGATTTACTTTTGGAGGAAGGAATAATACGAATGGATTGGCCAGCGTGTTATCCGGACATGAACCCAATCGAGCATGTTTAGGACATTCTTGGCAGACAAATTACTGGACGCCTATCACCCCCACAAACTTTCCAAGAACTGGAAATAGCTCTTCTGAAGGAATGGGACAGAATACTCCAACTCCTCATCAATAACCTCATTGACTCGATGCCTCAAAGGTGTTCGACTTTGCTGGCAGTCCGGGGAAGCCTTACCCCCTGCTAAAAATGATTTTCTTTTAAGGAAACACCTTTTTTTGCTTGTTTTTCTCATATGCACAAATTGTGTTTTTTTCTTTTTACCCAAATTCTCAATAAAAAGGCATTTTTTTCTGCCAAACAAATGTCCTTTTTATCTCTTATATATCCTACTACGTCCGTCGATAATGTATCAAAGAATTCTTCAACCCGCAACCTCAATATCCTTTCATTGTTTGAATTGTTTGTTAAAGGCAATCGAAATAATAAATAAACTATGTATTATTGATTAAATCTAAATATAATTTAAAGTTTCAGATTTTAAAAAAATCCTAACTCTCGGAACCCTAGGGTTCCTTGGATCACCATTTGGGAACCACTGAAAAAGCCGGAAAAAATGGGAACTGCCGTTCTTTAGAGACATTTCAGAGATCCTAAAGTAACAGTTAAAGTTACAGTTGAGGTTAGTTACTAGTGTTACTGTTTTTCTTTTAATTTTCATTAATGCTTGTTACAATAACGTTGTTACGCATGATTTATTTATTTAATTTTTTTTTGTTGAAAACTACAAAAGAATGAATGATTTGCAAGCCACAGAAGCCGAGTAATTTCAAAGTTGATTTGGATGATACATGCATTAATAACACAACCCTTTAAATAATTGTAAGTAAATAAAAATTGAAAAGAGAATTAAACAAAAAACACTAGGTGATCGTTGATATACTCAAATTCGTACATGCATTTTCGTGATTAAGATTTGAATGGCATATTTATTTATACAACACAAAAGAGAAATGAAAATATAAATAAAATTCTACGAATAACTTCTCCTCCCATTTAATTTATAGAAGTCTTCCTTAATCAGATTAGATTTTCTAAGTTTCTTCAATATTACACTATAATCCCCACCCCTTCCACAAGTCTGGAATTTTTTTCTGTTATTTTTTGCTCCCTGTAGACCGAAACAACGGCAGAAGATTTTTATCTTCCGAACACCCTTGTTCACTGACACCTCGACAGGTGATGCGAATGTTCCACCCACCCCCTTAACTGCAACTGTTTATCATAGGAGGGATGATTCGAATCCTGCTGCCATCTCCCTATCTGATCGGAATTTTTGTTTCTTTTTTCAGCATTTAAGAGATCGTGACTGAAGACGAGGGATTCGTGACTCGAAGTCGATCATCATCCGCAACGGAGATTCTCATCTTTTACGTGATTATTACAGCGTTGACGGGTGTCGCCAAATTACCCTGCCAATTTGGCGAGTTGCCCCTATTATATAATTATCGTCCACTTTCTTACATATCCTTACTGCGTAGTATTTGGTTAGAGATTGTAGGGTTGTTACTCGAAGGTTCTTTGTTATTATTTTCCTCTTAAAATACAGGTATTTTGTCTTTATCTTTGAGAGAGTTAACGTGAAAAAAAGAAAGAAAAAAAATCACATCCGCGTGATTGACAGCACTTCGTATGACAACGGATCAATCAACCTTACAAAGATAGACATAGAAAATTAATAGATTTGAAGTGCTCTTTCAGAAACAATGACAAGGCACATTTTTTATGTTTCATGATCCTTGAAAAGAATTAATGCCACAATTTCCTTATGATAAATGGAAGAATAAAAACGAATAAAAATTAAAAGTTTCAATTTTTCTCATAAGCGTATTTTAAATTGAAGTGACAGCTAAAACGTAAAACTATCCACTACGTTTAATTTCCAAATCTTTATATTTGCGGCTTGTCATTATTTCACAACAACCATTTTCAGGGAGGATAACTGCTCCGCTTTCAGCAGAGTTGAGTTTAGTTGTTGATGATGAAGATGATCTATTCCCTCGCTTGTATCCTTTGTGTTTTCAGCTAGAAGAGTACAAAGAAGCGTCTAGACTAGAACAAAGAAGCTTTTTTTATAAACCTCTGAATTGTTTACATGCAATGGTGTTCATAATAACTTTGAAGCAAATTGACAAAACCAAGAATTATGCATAAAAACATAAATTTTGCACTCAATCGAAAATATCGACCACAAAGCGAATCAATGTATTCATCCCTGCATTTGACTTCAATTATTTTAATTGCATCTAAAATACCTAAGGAAATAAAAAAATGAATTAGGATGTAGTTGGAATTGATGGAATCTTTCGCTCTTTTTATTTTCTATTAAATTTTATTTTTCAAAATTCTCAAGAGTTATTTTTTTTAAATATAATTTTGATAATGGTCAAAATGTTTTTCTTTGTAAGTTTAAAAAATTTTAAATCGTTTTCAACTATGTAATTTTTAATTATAAAATCCTAAATTTAATTATAAAATCCTAAATCCACTGAATATTTCTCTGAAAATAAAAATTTTAAAATTTAATTTTCTCAAAATTGTATGACTGGGAACTTTTTCTAAATAAACTGAAGTTTGAATTGACGTAAACATATTTACATCATTTTCAGTTATGTAATTTTTAATAATACAATCCTAAATTTGAGCAAAATCAATCGAATACTTCTTTTTAAAAATAAAAATTTTAAAATATTAGGTTGGGGAAAAAGAAATCCGTTATTTTCACGGTAGATGGCTATAGCGATCGATATCTCGTAAAGTATCAGTCAAACAATTTCAGATTTATGCTCATTAGAAAGGTGTCTTTTCGCACTAAAAAATTTCTTTAGCTGTATTTTGATTGATCTATTCCATTTTGTCCAGTTGAGAATTACAGGGCGCTAAAAATGAAAGTCATTAAAGAGAAAATTCGGTACATTTCGCAATTTTTCTTTGATAAAGGCTTAAAAATCCAAGCCAGGAGGCTGAAATTGTGAATGGTGTTTATGGTCCCAATACTGTAACAGCCATTTACGNAATATAAAATTGGATATAACAAATATTTCGGACATTCACCAAAGCGACTATGTGATTGTTGACATTCACAGGTGAGAATCAGAAATAAGGGTATTTAGCAAATATTTCGGACATACACCAAGCGACTACGTGAATGTTGACATTCACCGGTGAATGTCGACATTCTCCAGATTTCGATGCTTCACCGTAACACCGATACTGTAACAGCCAATTATGAGCAAGTTTGGTTTCGTTAATTCCGTTCAGGTATTTTCGATGCTAAAGATGCACCTACCTCGCACAGGTAGGACCAAGTTTTTTTTTTTTTTTAAGTTGATCTGCATGTTATCGTAGCTACATCCAGGAGCTAAAAATCGACCATAAAACAGTTTTTAATCACACTTTTGCACAAAGCTGGATTCAAAGAGAAGCTTGATGTTTGGGTTGTCACACCAATTAACACAAAAAAATGGATCAAATTTCCATCTGTAAAGCCTTGCCCAGACGAAATGAAATCGACCCATTTCTCAATTGGATGGTGAATAGAGATGAGAAATGAGCCACATACGGCAACATTGTGCCAAAGCGACTGTGGTCAAAACGAGGCGAAGCAGCTCAAATGGTGGACAAACCAGGACTAACAGCCAGTTAGGTTCTGCTGTGCATTTGATGGGACTGGAAAGGAATAATTCATTATGACTTGCTTCCATAGGCTAAACACTGAACTCAGATATTTATTGTCAGCAACTGGGCTGTTTGAAGCAAGCGATAGACCAGAAACCGTTAAATTTGGCCGGAGAGGTGTTTTGTTCCATCAGGACAACACCAGGCCACATACCAGGTCACTCGTCAGAAACTCCAAGAATTTGATGGAAAGTTTTGATGCACCCAATATATCGCTCATGGGCAGCAATAGCGGCACAATTCAAAAAATCATGTATTGTTCATGTCATGCCATGAATCATGCCATCATGTCAAAATCGTGTCATGCAAAAAGTCATGTTAAAGTTTTCATTGCTAAGGAAAATGCAAAAGAAATTCTTTAGTTTGCTTAAACGAAGATTACCTTCAAGTTGAATTATGAGCTGTGTTGAAAAGAATGCGTATTTTCATATTTATAACTGTTCTTAGTCGAAAAACGCGTGTTTTTTAAGTTGTGCCGCTATTGCAGCCCATGAGCGATATAGTCTTGATATAGAGCGATATAGACCTGGCAACAAACGATTATCATGTTTTTCTTACGATGTAAAATTCATGAAATTGGCATCAGAAGAAGATTGTGAAAACTGATTACTAGAGTTCCCCGAACAGGAACCAAAACTTCTATGAGAGAGGTATTATGAAACTACCTTTAAAATAGCAACAAATTATAAAACAAAACGGTACTTATTTGAACAAAATTGGTAATCCAAAGCATATTAAATAAAGTCTTGGAGTTCACGTAAAAATAATTGTTTTCTTTTTGAATGAACTAAAGTTTAAATTGATGTAACAAAAAATTCAAATATTTTCCCATCATTATTAATATAAGTAACAGTAACTAATTACAAAAAGTTATTTATACATGGAATTGTCTTTGAGTTTTACTATTGTGGGCAAAAGTATTTTGACTTGTCTGAGTAATTCTTAAAGTACGGCGAAATACGTAATTAACATTAAAATTTACATTAAGGAGACCAAGCATTCAACTACTCAACTCCAGACTAAATTATTTGAACCGTATTTTCCAGATTAAGGTCACTTTTCACATTTTGTGTGTCAAAAACCCGAATCCGCAAAAAAATAATCATGTTTATTCGAGCAAAATACGTTTTTTTTCTGATTTCGTTACTTAAAGTATCTTCCCTAAATAAATAGCTTATTTAAGGTTATGCCTTCGAAATCTCACCATTAGATGGGAAGTTAATATGCTGTTTTGTTTAACACGTTCACGCCGGGCTGACCCACCAGTGGGTCACGCTAGATTGTCTCATCTTGGCAGCGCACCGGAGTAAAAACTGGTAACAATAAATTTCATTTTTTAGTTTTTTTACGGGAATAATAAAAATCCATAACTACCAATTGTTTTTAACGGATGTAATTTTTATATTGAATTGCTTCTTCGCCGTGATAAATTTCCCTTCAGTGAATTGTTATTGCTGCAGAGATGCCAACTGTTCCAGTCACGCCAAACTAATTAAAAAAACGGTAAATAATTACAAGTAAATTTTGCAAATATTTGACTACTTTTGCTTGCTTTTTAATAGGTCTAGTTTGACATAAGTACCGTCAAGTGGTGAATTATATAAGCCTATAAATAATTTGGAAATAGTGGTGGATAAAAATCTGCTAAATTGAATTTATTAAACCAAGAATTACAATTGATAAACTACCACTTTAAAGTATATATTTGCTGTCCGGAGCAAGTTGGCATCTCTGTTGTTGAGAATAGATTAACTCCTACCGAATATTATCTAATATTGAAATAGTTCTTCTACCAGTATTTTCTCTTTTCCCGTACCAGTATTTTCATTTTTCCCGGCGTGAACGTGTTAAATTTTTGTGCTTTGACATCAGTAAATTTTTGAATTTAATTTATTCACTGTTAAATCGGTTAACATTTAAAACCTAAATACTGGTTCAGAGAATATTTCATTATGAAGTTTTTTCAAAAGCAAAGATCATCCATAAAATTAATGGTTTTCTTTTTCGCATCAAAATAATTTTTTTACCCATAAATAACAATCAATCAAACAAAGGAAGCTTTCGTGATCGACTAAATGATTGTGACCAAGCATTAAGTAGAATGGATTATAAACAAGAACAATAAAGAACTTAATCTCTGTCGCTGTATTTTCATTTGAAGGTTGAAGCTTTATCTTAAATGTGTTCATTAGTGGGCTGAAACCTTGAAACGTCTTTAGTTATGTAGGTCAAGCATTTTTATACTTAAGTTCAAAGATTTTACTATTTTATTGCATTAAAGAAAATACAATTTGTGCCATCAAATTCATATTACAATATAATATTATGCTCTAGATGCATAGCATTCTATTTAATTTAGAAACAAATTATGCTGTAATTTGCTTCTTAATTTAATTCTCATAATTTTTTTTACTCAAGTTCGAAGATTACACTATGTTTTATTACATTAAAGAAAATACAATTTTCATATTTCAATATCATATGAAGTTGGTTTGTCGTCGGCCTTCTGAGCCCAAGTCTGCGGGTTCGATCCCCGGTTTAGACATCGGATTTTCGGGATGCAGAAAATCCTCAGCGGCCATGTCGTATGATTATGCGGCATGTAAAAGATCCTTGAAGTGCCTTATTGGCTCTTGGCATTTCCGGCAAAATTAAAGTGCACTTTAGCATCCAAATAGAGTCTCGGTGCTACCATCTAGTGTGGCAGAAACTAGCCGTCCAAATTAACATGACCAACGGTATCTCACCCATTGTGGTGGTCCTGAAAGAGTGGATACTACCTCTGGAGAACGCACTAGGTCTGCTCATCGGCAAGACCGATTGTGCAGCTCATTGTAAATAAAATAAAAAATATCATATGAAGTTTTAGATGCAGAGCCATCTATTTAATTTAGAAACAAATTATGCTGTAATCTGGTTTCTTAATTAAATTCTCTTTTTTTTTACTCAATTTCGAAGATTACACTATATTTTATTGCATTAAGGAAAATACAATTTGTGCCATCAAATTCATATTACAAAATCATTTTATGTTCTAGATGCATAGCATTCCATTTAATTTAGAAAAAATTTATGCTGTAATCTGGTTTCTAAATTAAATTCTCTTTTTTTTTTAAACTCAAGTTCGAAGATTACGCTACATTTTATTGCATTAACGAAAATACAATTTGTGCCATCAAATTCATATTTTAATATCATATTAAGTTTTAGATGCAGAGCTTTCTATTTAATTTTAAAGCAAATATTATGTTGTAATATGTTAATTTAATTATATGTTTCAATTTCAAATGCTTTGAATCATCATGAATCTATAGTGAGCAAAATAAAAAAAAAATGAACACATTGAATAATATTTGATCTTTTGATCGGATTTTCACGCACTTCGGCTTCACCTTAATGGTTTGAGATCCTGATCTAATATGGGTTAATTAATTAGTGATCTCTGGAAAAATTCCTTTATAACTTATACAGTGATACCAACTGCTTCTCTTTAGGAAAAATATTTTACGAAGTGGAATAGTGTCGGATACTAAAGCTTTCAAATTATTGATTAATGTTGAGAAGTATCTGCAAGTTTATCGTAGATCACAGAAATTATTGCTGTTACTCAACAATTTTTCGATTTATTTAACTGCCTGGTGAAAATTTAAAATTTATTAATTTTAAGTAGTTAAAATAGTGGTAGTTATTCCTTACTATTCAAATAACTTCTTTAATATTCAATTATTTCTTTAATATCTATATAGTATATCATTACTTCATACCGGAGATGAGAATCGATTAAGATTATAATCGATAACGGACAATTAGTGCTATGGTTTAAAAAATGGAATGTCGCCAATTTTTGGCCCTGTCAGAAACAAGTTCATGAAAAGCATTACTTGAGAATCGAGCTGCCATTAAGTAATTCATTGTGTATATCTACTTTTTTACACTTTTGTTTAATGGAAATTATGGTGAGCTGTAATCATAATTATAAGTAATTGATTATTGCAATTGCTATAATCTCAATTACAGCCGCAATCAAAATTATTATAAGTTGTAAAAATAATTACAAGTAACCGATTACATTTCTGCGCAACTCTGAGTCATACCAAGTCATAGAAGTTTGCGAGAGTTTGCTTGTGAGAGCAATTGACCAGCTGCATTACCGGTAACTTTTTAAGACAATAATATTTATATTAAAGCAGAATTTAAAATTTATTAATTTTATTTCAATATAAAATTTTCAATTACTTTGTTAATTTTAGAAAATTTTTCGCTCATAAAGTTTTATACTTAAATTTATTGAAAAGTCATGTAAAATCAATCTCTTGTCTAATTTTTATTGATATTTTACAAAAGATAATGTATTAAATATACTTTAAAATGTATTCATACAAATGTTGTATTTAAAATTTTTCCTGAAATAGAGGGTAAAGTTATTTATATTAAATGGCATTCGAACGATAAACGCATTACAAGCTTCAAAAATTATGAAACTTAAAAAGAGCAAGTCCTCTCCGAGAATCCGGCTCGGGCAATTATTTTTCCAGTTTGATGCGCAATTATTCTGAGATAAAACCGGAAAGCTAAAGAAAGCATTCGCCGAAGGACGCAGTTTATTATCATTCCCGGAGAGAAGTGAAATTTCGTTCTATTTGTTTTAGAACATGGAACTGTGTGCCGATCTTTTCACTCGACGTAGCATTGGACTTAGGTCACGGAGAAGCAATTGAAAGTTTAACAACCCGAATTCGGACCTCTTCAGATTCTGCTTTTGGCAGTTCGAAATCTCCCCTCTCTTCAATAACCCCACCCTTAAGCTGCATTTACGTTTTGAAAATTACCAGTCTTATGTTTGTCTCAACTTCACAGTTTTGGAGAAAAGTGATTTATGGATTCGGCAACTCTTGAGTAAGCCGTTTTTAAGAAATTTTACAGTATGAAGAAAAATGATTTACGGATTAAACCACTTTAGATTCGAAATTTTTTTTAGCCTTTTTTGGGAATTTCACTGTTTGAAGAAACGTGATTGGTGAATAAGGTCACTCTAGAATTGGAAAAAATAAACTGTTATTAGGAATTTAACAGTTTGAAAAAAATGGATTTACAGATTAGGCAACTCTTGAGTCTGAAATGTTAGCCGTTTTTGAGAAATTTTACAGTTTGACAAAAAAATTATTTAAGATTAAGCCTCTTTAGATTCGAAAAAAAGGAACATTAGCCTTTTTTTGGAATTTCAGTTTGACGAAAAGTGATTTATAGATTAGGCAACTCTTGAGTCTGAAATGTAAACCGTTTTTAAGAAATTTTATAGTATGAATAAAAATGATTTACGGATTAAGCCACTTCAGATTCGAAAAAAATTAACCTCTTTCGGGAATTTAACTGTTTGAAGAAACGTTACTGATGGATTAGGTCATTCTAGAATCGAAAAAAAAAACTCTTATTAGGAATTTAATAGTTTGAAAACAAAAATGATTTATGGATTAGGCAACTCTTGAGTCTGAAATGTAAGCCGTTTTTAAGAAATTTTGCAGTATAAATAAAAATGATTTACGGATTAAGCCACTTCAGATTCGAAAAAAATTAGCCTTTTTCGGGAATTTCACTGTTTGAATAAACGTAATTGATGGATTAGATTATTCTAGGAGTAGGCCTCTTTAGATTCGAAATATTACCTCTAGAGGGAATTTCACAATTTAAAAAAAGTTATTTTATAGTTATAAAAGAAGTTATTTAAAAGCTTATATATTTTTATAACTTTATTATACTAACTCAAAGTAAAATTTCATGATGAATGGGTAAAAGGCCAGTTACGACTTCAAGCACCCAAATAATAAATGTATGTCTATCTCAAAGCCGAACATAAATGGGCTAGAAGACGCGAGACAAAAATGGATTAAATGTGAATTTTTATATGGCAAATTTTCAAAACTTAGCATCTGGGACTTCTTCTAAAAATTGCCATTTATGCAGGAAAACCATTTACTCAGGAAGACTGTAAGCAAGACAAAAAGAAAGAAATGTTAACCAAGCAATTTTGTTATCGATTTGTGGGTAATATAATAATTTAACTTTTTTCTTACTCGTCAATTATTATTTTAAGAATTACAGCTATTCAAATAAACGTTGAACTAACGCTGATGAGATGTCCAAGAATTTCAAAAAACCTCTAAAAAACGTCTGTTTTATTAGTTATGCCCAGATTTATAAGGACTGTTTGTATCTCAGAAAAGAGAAATAATTATTTCATATTTATCTTGTTTTGCAGAGAAATAAAAAAAAAATTCAAACTACCTAAAAACAAATTTTCTAAGCTGAGCCTAAGCTTCTACATTAAAACATGTAAAAGGTTGGACAAAAATATAGAAACACTTTTATACTAATTCTATGCTAGCCATCTTTCTTTTAGCAGCTAATGTATACCTGCCAATTTTTACGCATTTGGCGTAAAATTTTATTTCTAAATTTAAAGTGGTAGTAAAATTTATGTTTTCTATATATTCCCTGCATTTATAACTTAATTTATAATCTTTTTGACAACCACTATTTTTTTTAAAATTAAGCATGCATATTAATATAATACTATAGCTGTATTCCGCATGAACTTCTCAAAAGTACAGCGTATGTTTTTGCCTGAAATTGTAATTTAAATTCTATTTTGCTACCACAGGGAAAAATCATCGTCGAATGGATTAAAAGTTGGCAGATACGCAAATGTTTTTGAAGAATTTACTAGGGAAAACTCTTAAACCTTTGCACTCTGATATTTCCACTGAGGCACCATAAAGAGTAACCACTTTAAAACTAAGAAGTTTTACATCTTAATAATTAGTTTCCACATTATTATAAGAATTCTAAAATTCTATAATAATATAATGTGGATTTTAAATGCTATAGTGCTCATATTAGATCAATCAGCATTTAAAAGTACTCGAAATGCAAAGGGTGAACCCGTTTTATCCCGACTTTTTAAATTGAAGTGGTGCAAAAAGTGGTTTTATGAAAAAAGTGGTATAGCATGTTTTTCAGCCGACCGGCCTGCGTAGGGGGCAGGGAACTGTCCTTGCATCAGAAAGGTCGAACCCCGGGAAAGGCAGGGATGCTTCTTTCTCTCTATCTATATTCTATGTCCGTTCTCCTTTGTGTGTGAATGTGACCCACCCTATAAACGGATTGTGGAAGAGTGACGTGGGCGACGCTGCTCCACCGCCGTGGCTACGCCACAGGTGCCCACTGGGTAACGAAAAAAGAGTTAGCAGTTCTGGCACTGTGTCCAATGGACAAAAGTTCCAAGTGCCCGCCATTAAAAAAAAAAATGTATGTTATTCAACTAAATGGTACCATTTTAGTACGAAACTAAAATGGTAAAATGGCTAAAATGGTAATCAACTAATTTGTTACCATTTTAGTACGAAATGTCCCTGCACCTTATAGTTATACATCTAGTGGTAGAAACTTAAATCACTAATAAATTATGGTGGAAAGGAAACTTTTAATTCTCCTAGATAAAAGACAAAATTGAAAGAATTGTCCTACCACAATATATGTTTTTGAAAAAGAAAACTGTCCTATAAATATAACGCTGGGCACTAACAGGTTAATACTTGTTTGATGCTTTTAAAAATTATACAATCCAAAAAAATGATTTTAAAATTAACGGTATTAAAGTATTGAAAACAATAAGAAAGTCAATAACTTCTCAATAGTTTTAATACTATCGATTTTGGAATTCGATAGGAATGCTTTTTTTTTAAAAATTATAGTGGTATTAGAAACGGAAAAAAGGTTTACCTTTGCACGCTTATTTTGGCCCATCCAAACATTGCATGGACACCTTTGAAAGCTCCAAGCAAGGGCGCCGGCAGCGGGGTGCAACCTGCTCCTGGCTTTAAAAAAAAACAAAACAATTAAAGATATACAGAAAAACAATTTTTTTTATTAAAAATATTTTTATTCACAAACAAATAATTAAGCAGTTATTGATACATAACAATTAAAAAATTGTTTAATCAAACAAGAATTGTAATCGTCTCGTTTGCTGTCCTAATCTGTTTATAACTTTTTCAATCAATTCTGAGTCATCTTTAATTCTTTTCTTATGCACACTGAGCATGCACAAACTTGGCAGATATTTAAGCTATATTTTTAAATTTCATTTAATTAAATATGAATATTATTATATTTTCTATTAGTTATTTAGTTTAGCAAAGGTGTATAACACAAACTGACTTCTCACAACTGTAAAACTTCATCAACACAATAAATATCAAAATTAAGCATGCGCAAACCTGTTAGTATACGAAACTACTGTTTGTAGTTATTTATATTTCAAAGTCAGTAGCTATGACAGCGCCATCAGCAGCTACACAATTAAATTTTAAAATTTTTTTCGAGGGTGTGGTATATTCTGGGTCTATACAACAGAGATTCCAATTATTTGTGGCTCTTGTGAATTTTTTTTTTTCAATTGAAGTAAACTAAAGCAGAATTTTTTTGAAACAAACAGATTTTTTTAAATAAAATAATTAAAACTTAAGCATTCGTATGGATGATTTTATATTTATCTATTTAAATTACCTTGGATTTTAGTTCCTGAGAAGAAAATTCAGGAAAGAAAAATGGTTCATTTTTCCTGAGAAGTCGGAAATAAAATGATTTTACAACTAGTTAATCTTTTTGGATAAATCACATATCTAATGAATATACACCGAAAAGCCATTACATTATGACCATTCTGCTAGTAACATGTAGGACCACCGTTAGCCCTCAAAACTGCTAGCACCCGCCGTGGCATTGATTCCACAAGGTGCTGATAGGTAGTCTGAGGTATCTGGTATCAAGCGCTCACCAACTGGTCCTGCAATTCCCTCACATTGCGAGAGGGTAGCGTGGCAGCACGAATTTGGTTTTCCAAGTAGGACCACAAATGCTCTATTCGATTAATATCAGGGGAATTTGGGGGCCAAGACATGACTTGAAAGTCACTGGAATGTTTCTCGAACCAATCCATGACGATTCGACCCTTATGACACGGTGCATTATCCTGTTAATATATACCATCCCCCGCAGGAAAAACTGTTGCCATGAATGGGTGAACCTGGTCTGCAACTATATTCAAGTAGCTTACAGACGTCAGGGATTGTTCTATGAGGATTATGGATCCTAATGTGCCCCATGAAAACATTGTTCCTGGGCGAGAAGCCATGAAAACCTGGGAGAGCCCATTGTTATAGATCGTGGGTGGTCATAATGTAATGGCTCTTCGGTGTAAGTGGTGTTAAAACACGTGATGAAAAGAAAAGAAATGTGATGGGCTAATAATGAGAAAGAATCAATTAAACGATAAAAGTATTTCAGATTGAAATCAGAAATACTTCATTTCATTTCAATCAATGATTAAAATTGAATGCAAGGAAAACTAGTTATATATAATTTAGTAGACGTGATATATCACAGATAATTTTTATATATGGTGGTATGTTCGAATGACTAATTAAAATGAGAAATACAATTATAATGAATAAGGCTTCGAGCATTTTTTAAGCTCGCGCTTTATTAAAACAAGCCAAAATTTCTCATTTGAGCCAGAGATTTTTATATTTTATTTTTGATTAATCGAATTTTATTCGCAAAGATTTTGACCAGCATGTCACATAAACAGTTATAATATTTTAATAAATTGTGATGCAAAGCTTTTTAATTGATAGTATAATGAAGCATGAAATTATTATTTTATTACTCTTAATATTTGGAAGATCTTAACCTTAGGTAGAAAATTTATTTAGTTAATAGGTTTGAATATGTATTTGTTTTGGAAACAGAATTAAAATTTAGACAAATTTGAAACTTTCACGGCTTTCAGATAAGACAAATATAGTATTTACGTTTACTTTATTTTTTTTCATGTTTAAGTGAATACTCTTTGTTATTGAGTATGTTATTGCATCTTAGATAAAAGAAAAAATCAAATATAAAGTATCAATAACCCAGAAAAGGAAAGACTGAATGTTTCCAAAGTTATCTTCTCCGGTTGTTTTAAAGAGTTTAAGAATCAGGGATAAATCATAGCTTATCATTCAAGAGGAAATATGATCTCGTTACAGACACTATTGGCGGAAAATTTTAATTGGACTTTTCAACAGACAACAATGAAAATTCAATCCAAAAAAGCAGAGAAGGTGGACCTCGAGGCAAATACCTAAGCCCACACTATCACAGCACCGCCAGTTTATTCGCCAAATTGGACATAGTTAGGCCAAAGAGCAAAAAACATTCTGAATCTGAAAAACGTGGCTCTAAATTGTCTAGGAAAGCAGAAGAAAACAACAGGGGCGGCGCGCGAAGGGAGTGTAACGCGCGTGACTTTCGGGCCGGGGCGCGACCCGCTGGAGCGACGACTTTCGACGCCCCGGGGCTTTCTACTTCGCCTGAGAGATGGAGCGGAAAGATGATCAGCATCATCCTCTTCAGCATCACTTTCACTCCACCCTCCCCTCTGCATTCTCCTCCACCCCCGCTAGTAGTCGCGTTTTAGGTTGTGGAGGTTTGAGGAAAAGTGGTACGTGCAGGGGCGTCCGTGATAAGGTACGAGAAGGGGATCGATAACTTGAGCAGTGACCGGAAGTGAATCGGAAGTAGTTGAGAGCAATAGATTGGTATTATCTTTGGAGTAATTTGAAAACAGTGATGACACTTGGATTAAATGTCGGCAATATTTAAACTCGTTAAGCTCATATTTCTTATTATATTGAATAACAAATAAAAGGTTTTACAATATCTGTGAAAAAAAAAAGCGAGAACTCGTTCGCTATCTTTTGACAATGAAATCGACAAGTTATACTATTAAATATATGTCGTGATGGTCGAAATCATTAAAAATAAAATTATTGAACTTGTATTGACAGTCTGCAATTTTTAAACTCGTAAAGATTCTTTTGTTTGATAAATTAAATAAAAAATACAAGGGCAATATTTTTAATATATATATGAAAAACAACGAAAACTCATTGGTTACGTTCTGAAAATTAAATCGACAAGTTATACTATTGAATATATGCCGTGGTGGTCGACATCATTGAAAATAAAATTATTAATTTGGATTAACTATCTGAAATTTTTTAACCCTTAAAGATTCCATTGTTTGTTAAATTGAATAACAAATACAATATAATTAAGCTAGGAATTAAACTGTACACTATATATTTCTGTCTTAAGATCTTCACAAAAATAATGACCAACACGTCAAAAAATGTTTTAGGTGTCTACGTAACCTAGAGAACAAACATTGTTTCTGAAGTAAATCCATTCAATTAGGGAACTAATCGAGCGATTAACGAACAAGAAATGCCTCTCTGGTTTGTTTGTTTTTTATTTAAGGAAAACTTTCAACATCATTGTAACGTTTACTCGGCTCAATTTCCTCAAAAAAAAAATATGAAGTCGAAAAGATTTACATCATTATCATTCGAAATATATACAGCAATGCGGCAACAATCGAAATATATAAAGCTAAACTGATAAAAGAGGTACGCTTAGAAGACACAATATTAACCAAATTGCTCTTTTCTGTGCTCAAAAAGGATGAATTCAAGACGCCAAAATAGGGCAAAAAAAGATAAATCTCGAATATATAAACCATCTTCCCTCTGCTGATGAGTTTTCAAGTAGTTCACATAACTCTAACAAACGAGAACAAATGAGCAATGATCTATCAGAAGTCAGTTCAAGTAGAACATAAAATAATGTTGCTAAAAAATATGTTTAACACTTATTTTTAACCCTTAAAGTTATGTTATGTTTAACCCTGAAGGGCTAAACATAACTAAACAGAAGTTATGCTTAACTCTTCAAAAAGTTATGTTTTGCTTTAAGGCTCCTCTTTGACTCCATTAATTATAAACAAATCTCAATGTTACAATTTTTACTCCTTAGCCCTTTCGCTCCGACTGTCACAAATACGTGCCAGCATAAAACCATATCAACCGGAGTAAAAAGATAGAACTGATAATCAAAGTAATTCTTTAGCAGTTTATTTGTGGGCGGAGTTATAATTGTTCGATTTGTTTAATTCACCATTACTTAGTTCAAAATAAAACTTTTAAGTTATACTTTGAACTAACATTAATTATATGTATGATTAAACTAACAGTAATTAAAGTAAAATCAAAGTAAGTCTGTAAAATTAGCAATGACTACATTTAAGTTACTGATTTTTGTTTAATTATATCCTGATTCAGATTTTGCACGAATGCATTTCTGAATCACCCGTCCCCAAGGGGTTAATGTTTAGTAACCACTTTTTTTAATGACCTCTAGGTTGTTATATGCTAATTGTGTAAGCATTGGGTTGCGTGTTGTAATGTTTTAGTGCTTGCGTCCGTATTTTAAACTCTAAAAATAACCTCGAGTCCAAAGAATAATGCATAATCCATGGACAAGGAAATTGAAATTGGAGGGGTAGAAATTAAAGGACAGAATCACGTTATATTTAGATTAAGAATTAACAATGGATAACAACGCCGACAAAATGTATGAAGTTAACCCTTTTGAAGGCCGTGGTAAGTATACTTACCACCACGTTTTACCACTTTTAATTTAAGTTTCCATTTTTCAATAGCTTCAGCTTTCTTGAAGTGAGTTTGAATAAAATTGGTACCCATTTGTCGCTTTTAAAAAACGTATAAAAGTTATAAAATACATAATTCCTTTTGAAGTTTGTAGCATTTAAGGAATTTATTTTATAAATAAAGAAAAATAAAAGTCAGTAAGTTCCTAATAGGTCATGTTAAATATATTTACCACCAAAAAAATGGCATTTTTATAAACTAAATGAGTTTTTTTTTTATATCAATTACTGTTCTTAAAACAATTTCAATTCCAAAAATACTTT
>NC_092213.1:67344809-67378223 GCF_043381705.1 Parasteatoda tepidariorum | reverse complement strand
ATATATATATACAGTCACTGCGCATGGAGATGCATTTTACCTTAAATTGCCCCTCTTGACTACTGTGGATTTTCAAGTTTTGTTGTTTCTCATCTTTATTTTTCCGTTTCTCTCTGGAAACTTCACGTTTATATTTTAAATCACTTTTCTTTTTTCGCCTGGGAAATCTTGAAAATGGATGTCTATTTTTGACTGTTTTGAATATTTTTGTTTTGAATATGTTCTGGACGACTGTTTTGAATATTTTTGAAGCGAATGAAGTTTTAAATCGGGATAATCTACACCTTAAAAAATTTATTGTTTAATTTTGAGAAGAAAGTTTTCTTTTAAATTAAATGCACATATTTTTTATATCACGCTTTAAATATTCTGTGCATAACATTCCTCTGCTAACAAATTCATTTCTTATTAATTATGGTACTACTTGGAAAGTTACAATTGTTAACGTTATCATACCTACCAATTTTACCAGATTTTTCGAAAGATTTTTTTTTTCATTTAATGTGGTGGTAAAATTTATATAATAAAATTTTTTCTTGTTCAAATAAATGAGGCTTAAAACAGTTTGACAGCCATTACATTAATATAATATAAGCCTACATGTGGTAGTCTTATATTATTTTAACCCTTTAATGGGACCTTTATTTCTAGTAAAGGTAAATTAAAGTATTTTTGGAATTGAAATTGTTTTAAGAACAGCAACTGATATAAAAAAAAAACTCATTTAGTTTATAAAAATGCCATTTTTTTGGTGATAAATATATTTAACATGACCTATTAGGAACTTGCTGACTTTTATTTTTCTTTATTTATAAAATAAATTCCTTAAATGCTACAAACTTCAGAAGGAATTATGTATTTTATAACTTTTATACGTTTTTTAAAAGTGACAAATGGTTACCAATTTTATTCAAACTCACTTCAAGAAAGCTGAAGTTAGTGAAAAATGGAAACCTAAATTAAAAGTGGTAAAACGTGGTGGTAAGTATACTTCAAAAGGGTTAATAATCCCTCTAAAAGTACTTTTAAGTGTTGGCTAAATTTTAGCGAAATACCAGCATACAATATCAGTTTAATTTGCTTTTCTCTACCACTTGGAAAATACTTTTTTGGAAAGCTTAAAAGCTGGCAAGTATGTATTAAGCATGTAACGAAAGTAATGTATTTATTAGGTACATTAATTCTAAGTAATATTCTCATGCCTTTAATAAAATTCAAAATACATTCTTGAAAAACAATTCTGAGCAATTATTCTTGATTGAGAAAACAATTATTCTTGATTAAGAAATTCTAAAGAGCAACTATAAAAATCTATAACATTTACAGTGATGCGCTTTCTGCAAAAGTCATTATAAATTGGTGGCGCATTAAATCGTAAAACTTCTAGAATAAAAACAATTCCGCGTACTCTTTAAGAGAATCACCACAAGACAACTACAATAAAGTTGTATTTCATATGATACTTTGAATTTTTGATGTGTAGTGGTGGAAAGATCAACTAAAATGAAAAATACTAAGCTAAAAATAACTTATATTTCGTTTCCACTAAAAAAAATTATTTTTTACAATGCAGAGATGGTTGGCATCTCTGCCTTCAAATTGGAAAAATATATATTATTTGCCACTTTGTTATACATAAATCTGAATTTTTATATATGTAAGTATGTACCTTACACAACGCCGCGATTCTAAACCAATCCACACCAAATTTGGTATAAATACGTTCCTAGCTGGAACACACTAAAATATTACATCCAACTTTCAAATAAGTATAAAATCAAAACTATCTGTAGCATATTAACAAATTATCAAAATGACAACCTTTGACCTTAACGAGTGGCGAAAATTTCGCATCTCACATACTGTTTTTTTTACCCAATTTCTTTGCAAGAACTTTCTTGAGAATGTCAAAGCATTATGAGATTAGTACAAACCTTTATTTCCAAGGTAGTCCAAAAAAAAAAAATTTTTTTTAGAATTAAAGTCTGGTGAGTAAGGTGGTCATTTTTGCTCTGCAAGAAAACCAGAATAATGTTCCTTCCACCATTATTGAATGTCTTTATCTCTATGCGATGAAACAGAATCATGTTGCAACGTCTAGTTTCCAAAGAACTTTTGTGGCCATGTGAGCATAACATCTTCTAAAATGAATTTTCGGTGTCTAGCTATAAAAGTATTTGATTCTTAACTTTTTCCAAGTCATTCTTCGTCCATAAGCATGACAGCCCGTATCCATCTGGCTCAATGAGACGCTAGGTTTCTCCATGCTCCATCCATTGATGCCCTTTGGTTTTACGCTCTATACCAACGAGGCCACCTCAGTAAAAAGCGATAATTGCTAACTCAAAGGGTGAATTAAATTAAAGTTGGTCGTTAAATGAAAAGAAATTTGAAGAAAAAAGAAGGAAAGGACAACGCAAACATAAAAAAAGGCATACATGGGATTAGTATAGGTTAAATTACAAAAAAATATTTTTTTTGAATGATAAGTGAATTAAGTAATAACTAGAACGGTATTTTTATAAATATTAATATAATTTGAAATGTGGTACTTACGATTGAATCATTAACCCTTTCACGCCGNAGAGAGAGAGAGAGAGTCAATGCATTTTACAATAATTTGCCCCTCTTGACTACTGTAGTTTTTCTAGTTTTGTTTCCCATTTTTATTTTTCCGTTTTTCTCTGACAACTTTACGTTTATATTTTAAATCACTTTTCCTTCTTCGCTTGGCAAGTCTTGAAAATGGGCGCCTATTTTTGAAGAGCTTGAAACATGACGACTGTTTTGTATATTTTTGAAGCGAATGAAGTTTTAAATCGGGTGATCTTTGCCTTGAAAAATTTATAGTTTCATTTTAAGAAGAATGTTTTCTTTTAAATTAAATGCACATATTTTTTACGTCATGCTTTAAATATTCTACGCATAACATTCTTCTGCTAATAAATTCATTTCTTATAAATTAGGATACTACTTGGAAAATTCCAATTGTTAACGTTATCATACCTCATTATTACTCTTATGGGGTAGTTATCTTAGCATCAGCTCTAACTAATTCATCTAAATGGGAACATATGATAAATCGCCGTAAAGCAATTGAAATTATCATGCCTACAAATTTTACCAGATTTTCCTAAAGATTTTTTTTTTCATTTATTCTGATGGCAAAATTTATATAACATTTTATTCTTGTTCAAATAAATGAGGTTTAAAAAAGACGTTTGACAACCATCACATTAAAATAATTTAAACATACATATGCATACCTGCCAACTTTTAATCCCTTCCATTATTATTTTTCCCAGTGGTATTAAAATGGAATTAAAACTTCAATTTTAAGCAAGCAAATATGCTGTATTTGAGAAAACTTAAGTTGACAACCATGACAGTAACGCATATTAATATATGTGCTTAATTTTTGTAAGAATAGTGGTGATCAATATCATTTAAAAATTAAGATTATAAAAGAAAAAATAGTATATAATTACTACCACTTTAAATATGAAAATAAAATCTTCCGGAAAATCCGGAAGAGTTGGCAAGTATGCATATGGTAGTCTTACTATCTCTCTAAAAGTATTTTTAAGTGTCGTCCAAATTTTTACGAAATACCGGCCTACAATCTCATTTTAACTTTATGAACATTTTTTATTTATTAACATTTATGAACTTTTTCCTTATTAAAAAATACTTTTTTGGAAAGTGTAAAAGCTGGGAAGCATGTGTTATGCATGTAAGGAAAGGACTGTTGTTATTGTGTATAATTATACTAAAAATATTCAAAATATTTTCTTGAAAAACAATTCTGAGATTTTTGTTTCTTACTTGGGAAATCCTACAGACTAACGATAAAAATCTATACCATTCACAGCGATGCCAACTGCGCTGCTTTTTCAAAAGTTTTAATACATTACTGGCGGATTAAATAGTAAAATCTTCTAGAATAAAAACAATAACGCTTACTCTTTAATGCCACCAGTTTTTTTGCCACTTTGATGTAAATAAACTGAATGTTTATGTCTGTATGTATGTACCTCATACAAAGTCATAAATTCTGAACCAATACACACTGAATTTGGTATAAATACGTTCATAGCACGAACACACTTACTAAAACATTACATCTAACTTTCAAATAAGTATAAAAGCAAAACTATCTGTAACATATTAACAAATTTATCAAAGTGACAACCTTTGACCTTGATGCACAGCTGCAAATGCGTGGTAAAAATTTTGCAGTTCACATACTGTTATTTCGACCTAATTCCAATGCAAGAAATTTCTTAAGGATGTCAAAGTATTATGAGATTAGTGCAAACCCTTGTTTCCACGATAGACAAAAAAGAGAAGAAATTCTTAGAATTCAAGTCTGGTGAATAAGGTAGTCATTTTTGCTCTGCAAGAAAACCGGATTAATATTCATTCCACCATTATTGAATGTCTTTATTTCTATGTGATGAGGAAGAATCATGTTGCTTAGTGATGGTTTCCAAAGAACTTTTGTTGCCATGGGTGCGTAGCATTTTCTAAAATAAATTTTCAGTGTGTAGCGATAAAATTATTTGACTCCTAACTTTTTCCAAGTTATTATTCTTCCCTCAGCATGACAGCCTAGTACAAACCAGAGTCATCCTAATTAGTCGTTTCCATCTGGCTCTGTCAGACGCTAGATTTCTCCATCTATTGGTGACCATGTTTTTAAGCTCTTTTTTTCCACATTTCCGAGTTATTAGAACCCTATTCTTAATAGACCTAACACAAAAATTTCGAGATTATTACTGTAATGAAGCAATATTATGAAATGTAAAATGATAAAATCTTACAACCTCATGGAACACTCGTTTCAAACAATCATGTCCACTTCTGAACAATGTCTCCCTCTGACTTGTTTTCACTCAACATAGAACTCTATTCTACTGAACTTATGAACTGGTAAATTCAACACTAAATTTAATACTGCTTATTGCCACGTTAGATAAGGAAACTAACTAGATAAGGAAACCACTAAGAAAATGCAAAACTTATGCTAAAACTTCATGATTTTGTTTCATTTCACATTTGTCTTACAAATCACGTAATTCTAACTCAATTCAATGCTAAAATGTCAATTGTATTTGTATATATCTTGATTCTATTCATATCTATATCACAACTTATGACTGCATCAAATTTAAACTCCATTCAATGCTAAAATTTCAATTGTACTTGTTTATATTTTAAATTAATTCACTTTTAAAACACAACTTATGATTGCATCAAATTTAATCCCATTCAATACTTCAATATCAATTGTGCTTTTTATATTCATGAAAATTTCTGATTATTTTATAAATCATGACTCATATTAAATATCAATTCATGTTTAATTTATCAAGCAAATTTGCTTGATCTTCTGTTCTGCTACCTTAATGCTGCATAATTCAAAATGTTTTTAATTCAACTTGTAAATACTTCATGATGGATGGGTTAGGGGCCGCTGCGCGGCCCAGGCACCCAATTTTGGATTAATAAAGTAAAGTAAGTAACACTCGTTTGAAACTTTGTTTATTTGAAACTGTAAGAAAGCTTAATGCAAGAAAAACCACACGTCATTATCATCAATTAACAGAAGGGAAAAAAACATCCTAAGCACATCAAATGCTCTTAGAAACAAATTCGAAAACAATTCATTAACACTTCAACAAATTACACTCCCTGCATTTACAGAAACGTTAATTCATGATGCGTCCTCGACTTCTTCTGGAGGTAATCGGAGGATCTATTTACTCCATTAATCTTCAGAGCGGCTCAAGACTTATATTCTGCGACAGGTGTTTATTAAAGACACCAGATACCTACATGATGGGACGGAGAAGGAAGAAAAAAAAATGAATTGCAACAATATTAGACGAAATAAATCTAATTTCCACCGATTCCCTTTGTTTTCGACAGGTTGGTCGTGATCTTGGAAGTTCCCTTCGCGACGTGATTGGTCGATAATAAGGACCTACGAGAAAGTTTTAGAACAAGAATGGGTGGCAATGCTCCCCCCTCCACCGCACTGTAACTGCAGATGTTGGAAAAAAAAGCGCCTTTGACTAAATAGAAAAACAAAGCATCGGGAATATATATATATGTATAGCTCTCATTATAAATATGATGGGGACGGCCTGCTATTACCTGGAAAAAGTTATGAGAATCTTTTTATTTGGGGAGGGAATGAAAAGGAATACTTTCTGGGGTGGGGCAAACGATTTTTTTTTCCACTTCTCCATTGACGTTATTATTGTAATTTATTAATAATCTGAAAAGGACTCTGATCAATCAATAAAAGTAACACCTTAAAGAGGTTTAGTGTGTTTGGAAATGGGAGAAAAAAAATTATGAGGGGGAGGGAGATATACGATAGGGGGTGCACCCCTCGTAATAAAGGCAAATGCCAAGCTTTAATTAAATAGTTTCTTCATCGCCTGAGCAACGAAGATCCGGTAAGATGTCATTAATTTTTAGCTATTTATCTGTTTGACTGTTGTATTGTCTTTCCAATTAAGCGGTGGGGGGGAAGAGATGTTTTCTTGGGGCTGTGTCTATGCGAACAGTTGGTTTTCTTTTTTTTTTCTTCTATACCGGGTTTGTGGTGGAAGAGTAATTGTTTGAAGAAAGTCTGGTCTACAATAAATATTTGGAAAAACCACTGAATTGGTTTTTCTACTCAGTTTGTATTTTTGAGTTTCTTATTAGGCCACTTTTTGAAAAAGAAAAATTAGAAAAGGAAACTGTAAGAAATTACTAGTTTATTTAATTTCGATTCTGTAGTGTAAAAGAAATTATGATGCATAGGCTTTATCTTTTTCAAACGTCGTGTTTCCAATTTTACAAACATAGAAATAATACCATTTTTTCTTATTACTTATTTAAAAAATATTACATTTATTTAAAAAAAAATGCTACAAGCATGAAAAATTAAAAAAAAAAATTTCTATTCATCTTTTTAGTAAAGATTTTTTCTTCTAAAAGCAGACTAGTGTAATTTTAAATGAGCTACGCAAAATTATCAGCAGCATTATTTTATTGATTTACATTTTTGAGGGGAAAAAATTGACAAATGTTTTAGAAACTACCAAGAACTATTTTTCATAATAATATAATTTTCGATTTTTTTTGAAGGGACTAGTATTTATCAATGATATTCTGTCTATCAACAAAAGTTAATTAAGAAAAAAAAACGAGAATCAGAATTTTAACATTATAATAGTATCGTTATTTTAACACGAACAGAAGAACGAGCAATCTCAAACTCAGTACCCCCAGAGACATAATTTGTTATGGGAACATGGAGGACTTTGTGACTCGGCAGATTTGACGTCATCACTTATTACATGGGGAGTCTTCGACCTGTGGGAATCGAACTCATGATCTCTTGGACATGGGTCCAGCGTCCTACCAACCCGGCTTGCATTTAAAAGTTTATAAAAGAACATTTGCTTTATTGTAAACGGTGGTCCTTATTTTATTTACTACTACATAATTTGAAGTAAAGATCATGCAAGTATATGTGAAACATGAAGTAACATGGAACAGTTATGATAAAATTAAAGCGGAAACAATTCTGTTACATTAAACATACCCATATCGATGCGACCACTTAGTTATTTTGCCATGATTTAGAAATACCACTGAAATGCTGCTTCATCAGTTAAATTCTTAAACTAGTACCACTCTTGAGAAATGGGGGGGGGGNGGGGGGGGGGGTCATGGAATTGTAACAGTTTAAGGTAAAGTTGAGGTAAGAGGATGGTAACAATAAGTGTGACACCACCTACTTGATTTGAAATCACTGATTATTTTTATATTATTTGTTTCCATGTTGTTTTCATCTAAAAAAGTATACAAGCAGTAATTTTCATTGTTAATCTTACAAATGTCATTACAACATGTAGTTACTAATTCATTGTTAAAAAATAAAATTCGAAATATGATTTGTAACATTCGTTTTTTATTTTAACTGCAAGAATATGTTTATGTAATATAGCGTGACGCGTGACAGAAGAATATGGTAAAATGTGACAAAGGGGAAGTCAAAAATATTGGGAAAAAAATGTAAAAAATCAACTATGGAAGGCCCTTTTAAAATTACGTAGTTTAAAAAGATGATTTTTTTTTGTATACTTCACAAGTCGAAATTTTTTTTATTATTATTAAATTAAATAATAATGAACAATTATTAAAATAAGTTTTTCCTTCAAATTAATTAATTAACACTAGATAACCGAAGAAATTCATTTTGACTGCTTTTTAATTTCAATTAGAAAAATAATGATGTACATAATGACGAAATTTCCTAGAATTATGCGACTTTTCGAACAAGATATAATTTTTTTTATTGTTAATATTTACCAATAACTTTTTATATAACTGTAAATAATATAAAAAATATTAAAAGTTAATTTTATCTAAATTTCTTTATTCTCTCACAATCCAGTCATTTTGACTGCTTTTGGGCAATATAGGTATATACTAAGTTACAGTCTTTCTTGTGTTAAAAACGAATTGATCTAAAAGGATTTTTTTCTTGTATTTTGTTATTAATTTTATTCCACTTACAAATTAAATATTATTCGACCATTATCAAATTAAATAATAAAAAAATAGTCTAGGTTCAATTTATTATTGGCAAAAATTTTTTTCCAAATTTGTTCGCGTGAATAACTTTGGAGATACTGCGCAATATGCTCAAAGTGATCGGACTATCTTAATTTCGGAAAGATTTAAATATCTATTTACACCAATACTTCTTATAACAGGTATAACTTCTATGTATAATTATTTCTTACCCAGGAATAAGTAAAGTAATGAATAGTTTAAAATTAAGAATAGTAAAAACTTTTTCTAAACCTTTCGAGAACCAAATATAACACCGTGAAAAAAAAAATTTAAAACTGCTTTCTACAGCATGAGATTTTTTATCGAATGATTGATGTTTTCACGTCGCTGATTTCAAATCTGCAATCAATTTCTCTCTACAAGCTACAGTTTTTGTGCAATTTAATTATGATATATTCTAAATATATATAATAATATTATATATATGATAATATTCTAATCAAAGACGGGAATAATTAATGAGATAAAAATCTACTAAATTGAATTTATTAAACCAAGAACCACAATTAATTAACTACCACTAGAAAATATTTATTCGCTGTCCGGAGCAAGTCGGCATCTCTGTGTATATAAATAAAACTATTTTTGTGTGTTCTATACTTTCTAATCAAGGTTATATTTTCTGTACATTTTTTCATGGCAAATACTGTAAATATCTCTGTTCAAGTTTGTATTTTCTCTAATCATGGTAATATTATTGTAAAGCTACCACAACGACTGCTTATATTCAAAATGTTTTTAACTCATCTTTGTAGTTTCATGATGAATGGGATAGGGGCCGCTGCGCGGCCCAGGTGCCCAGCTGTTTTTAAATAAAGTAAAGTAAAGTGTGTTCTATATAGCATTAATTTCTTCAAACCATTTTAGTAACGATAATATTATTTAAAGAAAAATTTACTCTAATTATGTGTTTCTAATCATCTTGGCTTCGCCGGTCACCGGTGACCCCCGTGGCACTACGCACAAACTCAGTGTCGGTCACCGGTGATCTCTATGACATTCAACGTGTTAATTATTCAAGTCAAGTCTCATTAATTATTCCCACAGTAGACTGATCGTAAAGACACGGTTCCCAGTAGAATACCGAAGTCAAGCATCACTGGCTGCGGGAAGGAGACCATTTTGATCTACCTGCGTAGGGACCAAGGGAGCGCGTTTTCAGTCCTCGTTAAACTGTTCTATCGTAAAGAGCTCGTCTTCGCACGCAGGGCATCGGGCAACCAGGGCAGGGGAGTCATCCCCTATGTCTTCGGATCATCCTCAGGGATGTTTCCCAGACCTTTGCAATAGTCCATTGTGCAGCTGTAGTGCGACGTAAATAAAGTAATACCAACCTACATTTTATTTATCACCTTTTTAATTATTTAATCTTAAGTAGCACTATGACCTGCATTTCAAAATTTTCATATTTAAATCAGACATATTCTTTGCAATTACTTTCAATAGTGACCTGAAAATATAAGCTGTAAAAAGTTTGCTAATTTTAATTTCTTCTAATAAAATTATGAATTTTATTAATCAGCACCTTTTGCATTTTTAGTCGTCCGTGGCAAGCCTGTTATTCAAGTATTCGGCTTTTATTTTATGCATTGCATATAAAAATCAATACGATATAGCTGAAGTAATGAGGAGGAAATAAAAATAAACCCTTTATTCTGAACTGTTGAATAAAATTGAATTAATGCGCATTAATCAAATGTAATCGACTTCTTAATTTATTAATATTTCATGTCTTCAATTCTCGGTGCCTTCAATTGAATGGTAAATTTGAATAGTAAATATTCAACCAGCAAATATGAATTATGGTTACTGGGTGAAAAAAATGCATTTCACCTGCCAGTTACATCCATAAATTTATTGCATTTCTCCGTCAAGGAGTTTATTTGTATGAAATGCTAAGGGGTCGACTACAAAGTGCAAAAACTTCTTCCAAAATTCTTAAATGAAATCAGATATGAAATGGTGTTAATTTTTTTATTATCAATAATGTTGTTATGGTGATGGTTTATTTACTTCTAACAGTCGATTTCACCATTTTAAGACCTAGATGTCCTAAAAATATGTATGAAATATTCTTATTAAATCCTTATTTTTTAATTCCATACAAAAGAATGGCTAATACCATGTTATTAATCCAGAGCTGCCAACTAACACGCTTTTTGTGAAGTATTTTTAGAGTGGTAGACATTTAAAATTTAAAGCTTTCAGAATTTTGGTTAATTCTGCCTACGTTTTAAAAACCTCGTCATAAGAAAGAAGGAACAATGTGGTACCTCATATGAAATTTTAAATCAGTTAAACGTTGCTTAAAAAAAGAGCTTTAAACCAAACTTATAAAAGAAAGAATCATATATTATAACATAAACTTAACTACCACAAGAAGAAAGCATTCCATCTCCTGAGCCACCACGACTTCTGCTGGAATATTGTCGAAGTACTAAACAGTTAATGGCGATATTTAATCTTACGAGCCTTCGTGCTTGATTGATAAATCTTTGATGGCTTAGTGATAAATAGTAATACATTGTCTTAAATTCTTGATATTTGATAAATTGTGGAAATAGTAATAAAATTAGATAATTTTTAAACACCAGTTTTGAAAAAACAGTGTTATATATTAATGTTTTGCTTCATTTTAGAATTGTACTAGCCACTACCCTCCCCACAGGATTTAGTTACTGCATTTCAAATTGTAACTAGCTGAGCTCATCATAAAAAATGCTTACGTAACTCGCAATCGCAAAATAGTGAGTTATCTTTTTTAGATCAGTATTCTCGTACGAACTTTTGGGATGTATTTAATAACAAAATATTTATAAAAATTATCTAAAGATTTATACGGGAATATTTATACAATCCATTAGAGGGGTACGTACCGTCCTTAAAAAATTAAAAATGTTTAAAGAAAATTAACAAAATAAACTGTATTTTTATTGGTTTGCATACACCACTATACTTATTTCCCTCCAAAAAGTTTATATTCAAAAAATCTGTACCTAGGTTTTTTAATTTAAAAGTGAAAGCGAAAAAAAAAGAGAAATATGTAACTGCTAAATATATTAGAATATTAACACCACTGTTTAAATTTTCGAAGAACCGTACCAAACCTGATTAATCTTTCATAATATTAAACAATGGTAGAAATTTTAATGGTAGATGAATTATTTAGGTGAATTATTTCGAAATTTGTGATTGATTCATTTCTTTATTTTTTAATGTTAATGATATAATTTAACACAATATAATCCACAGTATCCATCAGTCACGTGATTAAATTAATAAATCCTCAAAACCTGTTCATAAAATCGTTTAATTTCCTTAATAAATTATTGTGAAATCTTTGATAAGTTCTTTGATATTTTCAATATTTTACGTCAAATTTTTAGGTAGCATATATCATGAAAATGATGCATTAAATTACCGGTCTCTTTTTCACTTTAATGTTTCAATTTAACCGAGAATTATGCTATTTTTAATTTTAAACAATTTTAGAAATTTGTCGCCAAGTACCGACTATTTCCAGTCAGATCAATTTTTCAATTAAAATTTTATTTTTTTAATTTTATTTAATATAACTTAACCGCCTTACTTGAAGTCATGACAGTATTGGTGTTTGCATTCTGTTTTTATTGCCAACTGTAAACATCGTAAATTGTATGCACATTAAATATCATATTTGACACTTTTCTTACAATAAACGATTATTCTTTTCTTTTTTATTACTGTAAACAGTTTTAATTTTAGTTTGGAATGTATAAACATGATGATTCGTTCGAATGCTGAAAAGAAATTGTAAATCTACTCACTTTGAATTTATAAATCTACTCACATTCGCCTTAAATCAAAACAATTGAAGATTAAATTAAAAAAAGAGAATTAAATATAACTTTTTAAATGGATGCATTATCTCTTAATCGATTTTTTATTTAAAAAATAATTTTTTACAGCCAAATTAAATTTTCAGAATAACAATCAAAATTATTTAACTAACTTTCAAAACGCAGAAATTTCTTATGAAATTCAAATGTAATTTAATTCAATCTGAAAGGGATTAACAGAATATGAATTAATTATTTTGATTGAAAATTTAATTTTAATTTCAATGAAAATTAGAGCCTAAAATTATTTATTTTATTCTGATAGTAAATTTGAATGGAATGGACAAGACGCCGTATATATGTTTAAAATTAAATAAATTAAGATAATGTAAATATTATTTAGCTAACAAAAATATTAAATCCTTGCTGTATTCTTAATCTTCGCAATAATTAATAATTTTGTTTGAATTCGGTCAATTTTACAATCGAAACAAACTTTATTAACACTAATGAACATCTGATTTTGATTTGAATTTTACAGTTGGTCTACTAAATCATGCAATAAAAAAAAATTAAGACTCCAGGAAAGAAAACGAAGAGTGTAACATAGCATTGTGAACATTGTGAAATATAACAGGAAGTTATGTTAAAATATTGAATTCGTTGTGGTTTTAAACAAAAGTATTAAGTGCTTAAAAATAATGAAAACTCACTCTGAAATATTATTTCAAATCATGCGACAAGATTTACTATGTGACAAGAAAGATAATGAAATAAAAGTCATAAACACGTACCTTGTCTCAAAGTCGATAACCGACTGTTAAATATTCTTAAACATTGGAAATTGAGTGATTTCAAAACGTCACTTGACATGATCTTCAACTAAGATCTTTATTTGTTGTCTGCGTTTTGCAACTAGTTTTTTTTATTTGTTTCTTACAATGAGTCGTATTTTATTTTTTATTATTGTAAGCAGTTTTAATTTGCGTTTTAAGTTAATAAATTTATATTCTACGTCTATAACTGACTGTTAAATGTTCTTAAACATTAGAAATTGGATGATTTCAAAACATCACTTGACATGATCGTAGTTGACACGATCTTTCTTCCGTCACTTGACATGATCTTTCACTGTGATCTTTAACTGATGTCTGCATTCTGCATATCGTATTTGATTATTTTCGTGCAATGAACCATTTGTTTTCCTTTTTTATTACTGAATTTTAAATTAAGGTTTAAATGTATAAACTTTTCTTCTACGTCTCTAACCGACTGTTGAATGTTCTTAAATACTGAAAATTGAGTGATTTTAAAACGTCACTTGACATAATCTTTGCTAAGATCTTTACTTGATGTCTACATTCTCCATATCGTATTTGATTCTTTGGTACAATAAACTATTTTTTTTCTTTTTTTAAAAATTTTTTTTTAGCAATCTTAATTTAAGTTTCAAGTATATAAATTTTTATTTTCCGTCTATAACTGACTGTTGAATGTTCTTAAACACGGAAAATTGAGTGATTTTAAAGCGTCACTTGACGTAATCTTCCATTAAGATCTTTACTTGATTTCTGCATATCGTATTTGATTCTTTGGTACAACGAACCATTTTTTTTCTTTTTTAAAAAAAACTTTTAACAATCTTAATTTAAGTTTCAAGTATATAAATTTTTATTTTCCGTCTATAACTGACTGTTGATTGTTCTTAAACACGGAAAATTGAGTGATTTTAAAGCGTCACTTGACGTAATCTTCCATTAAGATCTTTACTTGATTTCTGCATATCGTATTTGATTCTTTGGTACAATGAACCATTTTTTCTTTACTTTTAACAATCTTAATTTAAGTTTCAAATATATAAATTTTTATTCTACGTCTATAACCAACTGCTAAATATTCTTAAACATTGGAAATTGATTTCAAACCACTTAACATGATTTTACACTAAGATCTTTATAACATGTTATAAGAATTCATCCTTTTCCTTTTTAAACTTCCGAACCACCTCCTAAAAAACATGATAGAATAAATTTAAAACATTAGAAATCGGGTGATTTTAAATAATCACTTGACGGTCTTAACTGAGTACTTGATATTTGGGCTTCGCATATTGTATTTAATCCTCTTCTTGGAATGTTTCAAAAAATACATAATGAAGTTTGTGTTTTTAGAACATATTAAAATCTAAAAAACTGTAAAAAAAAATCTACTCAATAAATAAAAGAAAAGAAAAGAAACGGAGATTCGAATTGTAGAAGACCCCTACAGCTGGACACAAATATGATAAAGTGACCAAATAGAGAGTGTGTTAGGATAAATGAGGGAAGTATATACCCCTGCGTCGGGATGGTTAGTCATCGAGTGCTGTATTTAGAGTGGCAAACAACGTTCCATCGAAATCCATCATCGAATGGATCGTCGACAAATGTTTCGACACAGTGGCCGACTCTCGACGCCTGGGTGTCATTTCTCATGTCTTCTTTCGACAGCCACTTATTCTGATCCCATCCACTCATCTTCCAGTTCTTTTGATAAATGTGAATAAAGAGAGGAAAAACCTTCCAGAGAGAGTATATTTTATCATGGTGACTATTCTACTGATGTTATCTTCGTGAGATGTTGAATATGATTTACCTTATAAAATGATTATTCATCAGAAATTGAAAAGGAAAGATGTACTCCATCCGTCCCAAATTAGCTGCTTCATTTAGGTAGAAAATTTTGTCCCAAATTAGTTGCTTCATTTAGGTAGAAAGTTTTGCCCCAAATAAGTTGCTTCATTTAGGTAGAAAATTTTGTCCCAAATTAGTTGCTTCATTTAGGTAGAAAATTTTGCCCCAAATAAGTTGCTTCATTTAGGTAGAAAATTTTGCCCCAAATTAGTTGCTGCATTTTAAGTAGAATAACAACTTCCGATAATACTATTAATAATTTTCGTAAATAACTTCCATAAGTAACTTCCTATGTAGTTTAGTATATCGACACCAGTTAAATTATACTACTAATGAATTCGCGATTCATTAGCTAGAAGACAGTTTTATACGATTATTGGTGGAAGAGTCCTTACAAAATAGAGCACGGCTTAAAAGCATGCGAACTCTGGATTTTTTTAACTAATTTCGTTGAGCCATTTTGGCTCAGGCGATAAAGCGCTCGCTTCCAAATGAGGTAACTCAGGTTCGAATCCTACCGATGACTGGTCGATATGAATTCTGCACTTGGCTCGCACCGACCCGATACTGACGTAAAATATCCTCAGTGGTAGACGAATCATAGGTTCGAATCCCCTTGCCATCAGGTTAACTATGGGACGTTTTCGTGGTTTTTCTCTCTATGTAAGGCAAATGTGGGTTAGTTCCATAAATAAAGTCCTCTACGAAGGCGAATATCTCCCAATACTTAATCCAGGATTTCCTTGGATTGAGTTCAAAATTTCAAGGCCGAGGAGTTTATTGGTACTCGTAAACTCAAAATTGGGTTGATTATTCAACGAAGATTCTAGCATAAAACAAAAGCTAATTTGGTTTTGATTTAAGGAGGGAATATGCTTGGTAAGTAAATGTTGTTGATTGGTAGCATAGCACCCTGAAATCTCTGAAAAATGTTCAAACGGAATCATCAGAATCAATAAACCGTACTGAAGTTGTCAAATGATGCTAAACTAATTGAGGAGTAAAATTGTTAATGAAAGATTTCAGCTGCTTCATAATGTACATAAAACTTTTACACTTTTACTTATGTTTTTTCCTTCTTTTAATATGAAGCAAATGAAGTTTTCCTTTTATTTAGATAATTTACCTTATTTTCAAAAAGATAATATAACAAAGTTTTTTTTAGATTTGCGGTATTGTTATCATTTCAATGTTGCTTTAAAAAGGAGAGAAATCTGCATTTATGTTTGTCATAATATAATATAGATATAAATATTTTTATTCTCTTATAAATTCATGTGTAAATGATTACGAGAAAGTATTGATTTAATATTATTGATTTAACCACAACAAACTGTACCTTTAATCAAGACAGGATTTGATTAGAATTTTTAGAAGACAGGGATTAGAAGATAAGGTTTAATCTTATTAGACAGAGATAAAAGGGTTTAATTTTAACTCATATTCCTAAAATTCAGTTTCCGATACTGAAGTGGAAGTTATTTTTATATAAATATTTTACTGATCTCAAGGAAGTATATCCATACTATCAAAATGGTAATTTCGATGAAAAAAAAGTTTTTCTCAATCCACTTATTGATAAATCTTTAAAAAATATAAATATTTTATACCAACTTTATTTTGGAATAAAATTTATTAGAACATTAAACTCTTTCAATGAGATTTTGCGATTTTACGAAAATGCCAATTATTTTTTAGTGATAGAGTCATTTAAGTTGTTTTTAGTTTAGTATTTTTTATTTAACGCAATTTTTCTACCACTACATATCTAAAATTCAAAGCAACATATAAAATCCAACTTCGCGTCGTTAATCTTATGGTTGCTGTATTAAAAAGTAGGCGTAATTATTCTTAATCTACAAGTGTTATTGTTTCATTCCCTACCAATTTATTTAAATTTTTGGGGAAAGCGGAGCAATTGGTTTTCCTGTATTAGTGCAAATGGCGCTCTTTTCAAAAAATTCGTGCTGAAATAGGCATATAGATTATGAAATTAATACTGCATGTTCTCTAGCAACCAAGTTAGTTAGCAACATGAATGCTAAACAGATGCTTAACGAATATTTGAACGATTTCCGGTGAGTTGTTATGATGGTTGATCAATATTTGAGACAAGGAATTAAATAAATTCACTTAAAATCATCCCGAATGAAACTCTGGACTATATCATTTTAAATATTCACTCTGTAGTAGTATTTACCATGTTTAGGTCTCTCGTTCTTTTAAAAATGATGGCCCCTTTTTCAAAAAGTAAAAAGCTGGTACTACAATTAATTCATTGTAAAGATTTATTTTGTAAGAACTAGACAGTTCTGTGTATCATAATTTATTAATAATAAAGATATTTATATTTCCGTCTGAAATCAACATTTGGTATGGTAGGCAATAAAAGAAAGTATTATATATAAAGAAATATGAACAACTACTTTTTTTCATACATACTAAAAAAAAATTTGCGATATTATTTTTACCCCAGTGAAGAGAAAAACTCGTAGTAAAATTTCATTTCTAGCTTATTTTCGCAAGAAATAAACTATGGTAAACAACCAAGATTTAAATGGAGTTATTTTCCATCTTAGAAAAATCTTCTATATAAGTTATAAATTCTAATAAGTCTTAGTAGACATGGTTTTTAATTTGTCCCAAAAACAAGCTAGATAGGAAATGGTTTAACTAGCAGTTTCCCCCCCCTCTCATTTTCGGGGAACAAACAGCCCTGCTTTTGCTCTAAGGCATGTTATTTAATAAGGGTTTTAAATAACTCCGATAAAATTAGAATCGGATGTTTTAATTTTTCATTACACAGTTATACTTCCCATTATATTTAGCATCAGTTAATTTAATAAATTTTTGTCAACCCTTGGGAAAATTTGCCATGAAAAATACCATGGGATATTTCTATGGGGCTTTGCCTATAATAAAATTTTGCCAAAGCCCTGTGCTGTGTGTAAGATTGAAAGCCCTGTGCTGTACCCTACTTGATGATTTTGGGAAGAACTATGAAAAATGGTAGTAATCGTGAAAAGGACATTTGATTTAATTTTACCCTTTATTGGGCCCTTTATTTCTAGTAAAGGTAAATTAAAGTATTTTTGGAATTGAAATTGTTTTAAGAATAGTAATTGATATAAAAAAAAAGCTAATTTAGTTTATAAAAATGCCATTTTTTGGTGGTAAATATATTTAACATGACCTATTAGGAACTTACTGACTTTTATTTTTCTTTATTTATAAAATAAATTCCTTAAATGCTACAAACTTCAAAAGGAATTATGTATTTTATAACTTTTATACGTTTTTTAAAAGTGACAAATGGTTACCAATTTTATTCAAACTCACTTCAAGAAAGCTGAAGTTATTGAAAAATGGAAACCTAAATTAAAAGTGGTACAACGTGGTGGTAAGTATACTTACCACGGCCTTCAAAAGGGTTAAATCTGATATTATATTTGCAAATTATATTTGTAATTGTAATTATTCTTTAAAGTCAAGTCATATCACAAACATTTATTAAAAAATATTTTCCAATTCTTTTTAATATTGAATAAAAGTGTAAAATCAATTCAGAAGGAAGCTTTAACCTTTCCGTAAAAAGGACATTCACCGTCATGAGCGTCGAACTTAGAATATCTTAATTCCCGAATGAGTGCCGCCCACCCCCCCTAGTGGGAAGACCATCCCTTGAGGATTGGTGGTCACAGTTACATGAGCACGGAATCAGCGTCATGCGTGAAGACTTTTTTATCTCTCATGGCAAAGCTTTTAGTTTATCCAAGAAGCTTTTGTTGGCAGGCCGATGTCTTTGGCAAACACTCATCTTTGCCGTAAATTGGCCCTCATCGACGGAGAAGGAAGTGAACTTAACGTCCGAGAAAATCTTTTTTGATGTGGAGGAATTGACCTTTTCTGGAAGATGTTTAGCAGAGTGTGGGACCCGGAATATATTTCCGCGTGTCAATTTGATATTCATTATCGATGATCTGTGGTGAAGAATCAATTGATCGAAGTGAATGACCTAGAAAGAAAAAAAAATCATCCGCACAGAAGTGGTTTTTGTTAGTTGTTATTAAAAGCGAAGATCCCATGTTTACCATTAATATTTTTTTTTTCATCGCAGAAATACATCACTTACACGATTTTTAGCAAACTCATCAGATCGGAAAAGGTAACTGCAAAATTTCGTGTCTCATCAGAATATATCACCATGAGAAACTTATCATGTTACAACGAACTGATAAAATCCGAATGTAGGTATTATATCAGGTGACTGCGAAATTTCGTGTCCCATCAGAATTTTACTTAGTAGAAATATATCACCATGAAAAACCTATCATGTTACAACGAACTGATAAAATCCGAATGTAGATATTTTATCAGGTAACTGCAAAATTTCATGTCAAATCTAAATTTTTTTTTCTCGTCAGAAATATATCAAAGATGCATCAAGCTGATCTGATCCGATTGTAGATTTTACAATAAGTTACTGAAAAAGCTTGTATCCCATCTAAGTTTTTCTTAACTGAAATATATGAGTTATGCGATATGCACTAATCTAATTCGATATAAATGCTGATAGTACTATACTATGTGATTGCAAAAGTTCGTCTCCTATAAGTATTTTTCTTTACAGAAATATATCTCTAATTCAATATCCCCGGGAGTAATGATTTGTTATGGGAGCGTGGAGGACTTCGAGACCCCAACTGATTCAACGTGCACCAGTCACTATTTAATGCACGAGAGTTATTCGTCCAGCGGGATTCAAAATCACGCTCTCACAAACATGAGACCAACGTCCTACCAATCCGGCTATCCCACCCTTGAGAGTTATTTCTGTAGACCTGGACAACGTTCTCAAATCCTGCCATGAAATTCAATAAATGGGTTGACTGCCACAGTTCTGCCGCAAAATATCCTCAGTGATAGAAGGGTCATGGGGTAAAATCCCTTCTGATCAGGCTGACCGTAGGAGGTTTTAGTTGTTTTCTTTTCCTTGTAATGCAAATGTGGGTTAATTCCATCAAAAAATTCTCCACGAAGGCAAATTTCTCCCAATACTTGATCCAGGAGCTCCCTTGTCTTCTGGATTGGGTTCAAAATTAAAAGGCTACGGACTTGAACAACTAGTCGTAAGTTGAGACGGTTGCTCAAAGACGGTTATAAAATGAAATATTAAATGGGTTAACTGACTCAAGAATTCTAAATATCAATGAAGATGTTTGTTTAACAAAAAACAATCTGACTAATTATTTTATGCTCAATTTTTTTTTATTATTATTCATTTTTTAATGAAACATAGCTTAAACATCTTTACAAACGTATGCCATCAAAACAGCAATTTAATACATCTTAAAAATTTAGTTTTCGAATATTTTTACAAGCTACAGCTTTCAGAACCTTTTCAGTCATGGCCACTTATTGCTTAAAAGATCTTTAGAATACATTATCACCAAGATATTGCCCAGACCGTTGATTTTTCTTCGCATTCTAATCCTTTCAGTGAGCATTGATCAAACCTTGACTTTGATTTATATTCCTGATTTTCCTGCCAGAAAGGAGGATAGATCCTGGTAAAACAGGAGCAAAACCTTAAAAGTCTTCTCCCGATTCTTTCTTTGCGTGGGAGTAAACCAGGTGCTACGTCCCTTCCTTTTTGCTATTCATAGCAATAAATTTTCTCTCCCGTTCATGCCTTCCCGGATACGACGATCCCGGACACTTTGTCGTGCGATCCCGGGTTTACTGGAGCAGATGGTCACATTCCCTAGGGGTCTGGCAGAAGAAAACGTGTTCTATTTGCTTTCGTTTGTTCAAATGAAATTGATTTCGAAAACGTTAAAAAGAACTAAAAAAGCAAATTGGGTTGAGGTGTTTCATTTTTTTAGATACGTCAGTTGTAATTAAAGTATTTTAATGATAGTTTGTTGCTTATGAAAGAAAATCTATCGGTGTTAGATTTGACGGATTATTTCTAGTGCTTCCCATCGAGTTGAATCTTTACTTTAATTAAAAGAATTTTTTGAATCAAAACGCAGTTTTTGCGAAAGCTAAAATATTCACTATGATGAAGTTTGGAATAGAATTAGCTGAAAAATTCATAGCGAATGTCACAAAATTCACACAGTATCACACGACTTATGCATTCGTTCTTATGTTTTCGTTCCAAATACATAAGAAAGTGGAAAGAAAATGAAACATTTATTTACAGCAAGGTTAAATTCTCAAAATTAACTTAGGTAAATCAGTTTAAATGTTTACTGCTTTAATAAATAAATAAATTTTCACCGCTTTACTGTCACAATAGAAGATTTGTAGTTAAAACTAGGAAAAAAATAAAAAGTGTACTTTTTAAAAAAAAAAAATTTAGTTCCTTTCTTCGGTCGCGTGTAACCGATTTGCAAAATTTAAAAAGTAATTTCACATTCATGTCTTAAAATTTTAAAAATATCGAAAAGATTGTTTTCATCAATTCCTATCTGCCATAATATGCTTTGAAATAAAAAGAAATATATCTAGACGTTAAAACTGTTGTTCTTAGTTCCTTAGAATGAAAGTGAAATTCAAACCTTTAAATTTTCCACATCCTCGAGAAACATTTGTAAAAGGGATTTTTTTTTACTCGTGAAATAATGCAATTGATACATAAATCGAAAGTATTCAAGTGAAATTATGTCACTTTTTAAACATCTTAAATAAGGACAGCGTCCTATTTTTACACACGAGATAAGGCCAATTCCAGAATTTTCACAGTGTGATGTACACAATGCCAGATTTATATTGTGAGATTTTTTAAATTTTTTTAAACAAGACATAACGCCAATGAAAGGTTATGTCAATTGAAGATTTTCCCCAAGAAGAACGTGTTCAACTTAGAATATGCCTTATTTACTTTACTTAAGAAAAGCACAGAGTCATATTTTTACACACGAGATAGGCCAATTCCAGATTTTTTGCAGCATAATGAGAAAAATGCCAGATTTATAATGTGAGATTTTTTTAAGCGGAGACACTAGATCATGTAAATTGCAGGCTTGGAGCCGCGATGGCTTAGGGGATAGAGCGTTCGCCTTCCAATGAGGTAAACCGGGGTTCAATCCCGGCGATGGCTGGTCGATACGAATTCCGCATCCGACTTGCACTGACCACACAGCTGATGTGAAATATCCTCAGTGGTAGACGGATTGCGGGTTAGATTCCCCTTGCCGTCAGGCTAACCGTGATAGGTTCTCGTGGTCTTCCTCTCCATGTAACGCAAATGCGGGTTAGTTCCATCAAAAATAAGTCTCCCCGAAGGCAAATTTCTCCCAATACTTGATCCAGGAGTTCCCTTGTCTTCTGGATTGGGTTCAAAATTACAAGGTTACTGGAGTTGAACATTTGTAGTCATAAACCCAAAAATTGGGTCGGCTGTTCAACGATGATTATAAAATAAAATAAAATTGCGAGTTGGCCGCTAAAAAAATATTATGACTTATTTTCTCTACGTAAGAAAAGGACAATGCTACATTTTTACATACGAGATAAGGGTACTAGATTCTTTTGTTGTATTAAAATAAAACCAATAACAGATTTTTGTAATACAAAGTTGCTTACATGTCAGATAACGTTAACGCCATAGTATAGATATAAAAAAATTGTTTTAGGAAGAATATATTATCCAGGTGGACCGTTTCTATTTTGTTGTATTGACAGTAAGAAATGAAGCGTGTTTATTGTTTGTTTTTTTTAAACTATATTTTCATATTCTTTATTTAGCTGACGCTTTTTCCTTTAAATTAATAAAAGCTTTGTAATTTTAGGAATTTGTTTGACGAAAACCAGGTGCAATTCTTTTTTAATCTAGCACAAATTACTTCAGGAATTTGAAACTTTCTGTGAAATTGCATGTGCTTTTTAAAAATTCCATCTGGAAAATCTGAAATAGCTCATTTTTTTTTTCAAATAGTCTGCAAATAATGTTTTAATGCATAGGGTTAAGACGCAATTAATTTTTTTTTTAGATGCTAAAACTTTTTAACATTAGATTGAGGTGGTTTTTTTCTTTACACTTGGCGATAAGAGATTTTTCTAATTTTTCGAACAAACTTGAAAAGCCAACAGGGTTTTAAATTTTGACGCTGTAAAAATGCTACGAGCGCCTATTTAATTATTCTTTCATCTTTAAAACGTTCCTAAAGTCGTTTAATTATTTACAAATTTTGAAAATAAAAAGGATTTAAAAGTATCAAAATAAATAACGACAAGAGTAATTATTAATTTCACCGCCAAAATGTTTTTCATCGTTAAAGACTGTGAGCGCTAAAAACATCTCTAATTAAAATCCATAAGTATATTAAAAGCTCTAAAAATTTTTAAAACAGGTTGTAATTCTTCAGAAAGGAAAAAAAAAGATGTTTTAGAACATTAATTCATGATGAAAGCTCTAACAATGAAACAGTGTTTTAATTTAATTTTCCAACACAAATATATCGACATCAAAAGATTCAGTGCAAAAAGTGCTCATCAGACATTTTGTGCAACGCGTTATGTTTAGTTTTCCGAAATAATTAAATTTTAGTCGCCAACTCAAAATAATAGTTTTAAAAAGATGAATGATTAAAGAAAAGGCCATTTTAATCACTTTTCTTGGCTTTTATTAATTTTTTTAATACTCCGCCCTTTGGCGGTGCTCGTGAAATTAAAAGCCCGCCGTTGAATTTATCCTGCCGTCACAAATTAAAGCGTGTAACATTTTTTATCAAAAATTCGCCAAAAAAAGTTTTTTCAGGCTTTATTTTTCTCCCCGAGAAACCTTTTGCCGAACATAAATTTCTCTCAAAAAGGGAAGAAATTTTATTAATTAATAACCTCGCTTTCGGCAGTAACGTAAGATTTCTTCTCTTCCAGAAATTGTTCCCAAAAACCAGAATATTATTAATAATATTAATAAAAAATAAAAAATGAAGAAAGAATGAGTATTAAAATGAAAAGCTAAAAGGAGAACAAAAAAAGAGAAGTTAATTCAACCCTTTGAAAACTTTAAATCAATTCCCATGCAAAGCGTTTTTCAGGTGTACTAATTAGTTCTTCCTTACCTACTCCAACTCATTAGTCACATGATTTCAGTTCACCCCACCTCTTTCGAACGTTTTGACTTAGCAATTTCTCTCTAGAACTTTCGGCGAACTTCTACATCAGAATCGTATTTCAATAGTCCTTAAGCTCCCCTTTATTTCTCATTAAGCTTATTAACTGATTTCCGATTTCCGGCTACCCCCTTCCCCCCTTTTCTTCTTGTCAAGAATGAATTTAACAGCTCTTCGGAAGTTTATTTAATCCATACCACCCCCCGCATTCCCTCCCACGCGTATCGATTGAAAACGGACTCCCGTCTCCCGTTCTTCAATAATATTATGAGGTGAGGCACATATTGAGGGGTACTCAGGGGGGTTGGGGAGTAATTGGGAATCAAATTCAGTTTAGTGTTGGCAATTAGCAACCGGAGTTTCCGGGAAGGTTTTGGTGGGACGAGGGGGTAGAGTCGGGAGAGGGTTGGGGGTGTTTTACCGGCTGGTTGAGCGATGGACATCGTAGACATATCGCCGTAATCACTCGATCGGTAATAAACCGAGCGGTTTAAACAGAATGGGGGGTTAATACGCGACGCTGTGAGCCAATCGGAGACGTCGCTTCTTCAGTGTGTCCCCGCCCCCTACACTCACCTGAGGAAAACTTACCACAGGTGTTCTTTCCCAGAATTCAATTAACGGTTAGAGATTCTCATCTGCATAGGTGGGGGAGGTGGAGGAACGTCAGAGGGAGCAGCGTTAATTAAAAGAGCGTCCTCCCCTGTATTTTTCCTACCCCTTAAAATCCTTAAACGTCAGACATTATATTTGCCTTGCTTTTAACTCTTTACCCACAACCACTAAATACTTTTGCTCGACCCTCTCCCCACCTCTAACTGCGACGCAACCGAAAAGTTTCGTCTGCTTGCAAAATGTTCCATTCTATGTTCTCCCGACCATACTTCCCCACACGGCAAGCCTGCCACACACAGTTTTATCGAAAGACCCTGGTTGTACTGGAAGAATATTTTAGTCAAGGCACGCTTGTGTGGCAAACGTTGTTTGTGTTTGTTGTTTAGGGATGGAAGTGATTTGGTAGGAAGAGGGTGCTTCTTAGAACTTTTAGAAAAGTAGAAAAGAGAACAGAGAGCAATTTTCTCCGATAGTTCTTGCTGTTAAGAAGCTCCCCACCCCTATGACCGTTTGCACGTCTTTGGGAGAGATGGTTTTAACCTTGATAAATTATTACACGCCCCATTCCTTCTTTGCCGAAAATACTTCTCGCGTTTATCACCCACCTAAAAATGGAGGGGTACATAAAATACATGCAAATAAATGGGCGATTTTACGTGCAAACTAAAGAAAAGTTCTGACGAAAGTTTCACCCGTTATCTACCAAACTGCAAAAGCGTTTCCATCCGTATAGCTTGAATTTCTTTTGCAGGTTTGGTTAAATCAGGATGAGTGTCCTGTAAACTCTTTGCGAATGTTTTGTTGGCGTATGCACGCTATTTTGAGTAAAATTACTCGCACTAAACTGATGCCACTTGCATACGTGATAGGTAAGAAAATTTGCTCCCTTTTATTGGTCACAATATCATCCTTATATAAATATTCGAATATCAGATTTACCAACTTTTCACGATTTTATCCAGAGATTTTTCAGAATAATTAAAGAGGTAATAAAATTCATGCTTTAGCAATTTTTTTTAACACGTTGAATGCCATGGGGGTCACCGCAGAGATGCCAACTAATCCGAACTAATCAAAATAATTAAAAAAACTGGTAAATAACAACAAAGTAAATTTTACAAATATTTGACTATTTTTAATTGCTTTATAAAAGGTATAGCATGACATAAGTACTATAAAGTGGTGAATTGTAAAAGTCAACGAATTATTTAGAAATAGTGGTGGATAAAAATCTACTAAATTGAATTTATTAAACCAAAAATCACAATTGATAAACTACCACTTCAAAATATATATTTGCTGTCCGGAGCAAGTTGGCATCTCTGTCACCGGTGACCGACACTAAGTATGTTCGCTGCACCACGGAGGGTCACCGGTGACCGGCTAAGCCAAGATTATTAGAAACACATAATTCGAGTAAATTTTAATTTTTTTATATTATTATCGTTACTAAAAAGATTTGAAGAAATTAATACAATATAGTACTCACAAAAATAGTTTTATTTATATACACAGAAATGCCAACTTGCTCCTGACAGTGAATAAATATTTTCAAATGGTAGTTTATTAATTGTGATTCTTGGTTTAATAAGTTCAATTTAATAGATTTTTACCCACCTCTATTTCTAAACAATTCGTAGGCTTATATAATTCACCACTTTTTCTACGCTATGTCATGCTAATCCTTTTAAAGAACTGGCAAAATCCGTCTAATATTTGCAAATTTAGTTTGTAGTTATTTGCCGTTTGGCAAGACGGGCAAGCCATGTTAAATCAGCGTGGCATTCAACGTGTAAAAATGTTTTTGCCCACCATTACTTTTAAATCATTTAAGGATATACATGAAATTCCTGATCAACACATTTAATCTATTTAAAGTACTGGCAAAATTTAAAAATATTTATTTATTTATTTGTTAAACCCTTTAATTTAAAGCCAGAATTTATAGATTGGAAGCTGAGCCAAAATAAATCATATATCATGATAATCTATAAAAATTATGTTATGATATTTTTATTTTTCCATTTATCTAGATAGATGGCTAGATATATTTTATATTGTTCACGAACAATGAAGAAGCGATAGGTTGATCTGCATGTTTATATATATCTTGTTTTATTATTTTTATAAAACAGTACAATCATTTATACAATAGAGAAATATTATTCATTAGTTTTTATCCTGCACATTTAATTTCCAAATTCACACTTTTCTAGAATTTAGTTCTCTTTCCCGAAAAAAAAAACTTTAATTGCACATCTAGATCCAGTTAATATTTGAATGTAATCAATCTTATAATTTGGAAAAAAAAATTTCCACTTCATATCAAAAATTCCCTTTTTTATTATTGTAACATATTAGCACTTGTTGTCTTGGGTTGCCAACTACTGCGCTTTTCGCAAAATATTTTATAGAGTGATAGACATTCAAAAACCAAAGTTTTGAGAATTTTGGTAATTTTGCCAACATTTTAAAAGCTTCACCAAGAGAAACTGAAACAACAGGCATTTCAAATAATCTTTTAAATCCTCTACTTGTAGTAGTTTGGAAAATAGCTTTAAATCCAATTTACAAAATTATGGATCATACATTGAAGCATGAAACTTAATACAACTAGAGGTTTTCCACACATTAAATAATGTTCTTGCTGTTCGATAATTCTAACGTAGTGTAATTTGCAATATTACCCAATAAAATTTGAGGAAAACGTTTGATCATTTTGAGCTTTCTTTCAAAAAGTACAAAAGCTACTTAAAAATTGCATGAAACTTTTTACGTTTTTAAGATATTTAAATCGAAATTTTTCCATTAGTTTACAAAATGCGATTCACAACAAAATTATGAAAAAGTAATTTTAAAATTTATCGCACATGCGCCAAAAAAATTTTTGAAATTATTTTTGAAATTTTTTGGCAGTATAAAAGAACTAATTCCAATACCCTGCCTAATTCCATAGTCTTACCTTTTTTTCTAAATTTTTTTTCTTCAAATTTTAAAACAATAACTTTGTAATTAATTTTAAATTGCTTCAAAAATGTTGTTTAATTTCACTGAATATTTTTAAAGTTACATCAAAAAAACAGAAGACAAAAATAAGCAGTTTTTTTTTTTCATTAAAAACAATGTTTATATCTCCATAAATATTTAAGCTAGGTTTATGAAAGGGCCGTAAGGCCTCAGACGCCCAGTTCCACTGCAACGAACGAACGAGTTAGGTTTATGATATTTTATACAGTTATTGCAAAGAACAACTGAAGTAATCGGTATAAGTTGCAAGCACATTTCTTCATTTTCTGGCATAGGGTGTTCAAAAATACTTGTTTCCTTTCATAATTTATTGTCGGTCAATAAAACCTCTGAAAGCATTTAACTTTATTGCAAAGTACGAAAAAGTACTCCTTTAAACAAATCTCAATGTTACAATTTTTACTCTTAAACCCTTTCGCGCCGACTGTCACAAATACGTGCCAGCATAAAGCCGTGTCAATCAGGGTAAAAAGATAAAACTGGTAACCAAAGTAGTTCTTTAGTAGTTTATTTGTGGGAGGGGTTATAATTGTTTGATTTATTTAATTCACCATTACTTTAGCTCAAAATAAAATTATTTAGTTCTACTTTGAACTAACATTGATTATATATATATGAATAAACTAACAGTAATTAAAGGGAAAGCAAAGTAAGTCTGTCAAATGAGCAAAGCTTACATTTAAGTTACCGTTTTTTACTTATTTACATCCCGAGTCTGATTTTGTACGAATGCTTTTATGAATCACCCGTCCCCAAGGGGTTAAGTGTTTCGTGAGAAATTCAAAAAAATATTATAATTATTAAAACTGAAAGTGTCTTTTTCATGATTGTAGCACAGTGTGCTTGGTATTCATTTATTCGTTATTTCTTTCAAAAATGAATATTTGCGTGACATATGCAATGTTTTAATTTCAATCAAAATGCAGCAATTTTTTGATTACTTCAAATCGCCAAATGTGACATATTTTGGTTAATAGAATATGTCAAGAGGAAAAAAAAAAGAGTTATTCACCAAAATCAAACTTTATCTTGATTAACTACTGCAATTTTAATACTTATTTTTAAAACATGTATTTATTTCTAGAAAATAGAACTCGTTATCATAAGACCACATCACAGTACATTACAACTCAATTATGATTAAGAAAAAAAGATATCGAATACTGAACACGATTTGTCGCTAAATGGCAACACTCCACAAATCTTCCCGAGAGGTGACGTCATTATCCCATTTTTAAACACACCCTAAAATAAATTGGGTTTTTAACCGAGTCCTTAAAGACTTGCGGTTAATAAATGTAGAAAGAGGAAATGAAAATACTCTTTTAACTGCCGATTCTAATCGCTGAAAGAATATTATTCCCGAACTCTTTAGAAACAATCCTCTCATCGCCGTCCCCAGAGGGCGCTACTTAGTATTGTCATCATTCAAGTGTTCGCTCTACCAAGTATGAGAGAGACAATTTCTTTTTCCTGGACAGAGATAAGGACCTGACGATTTAAGTGTCCCCGAGGGCTCATTTTACCGACAATATTGTCCGCACTTTACCGATTTAAAAGAAAGAAAAAATATTTTTGGGACGGAGGTGATGGCAATTAGGGATTCGGGGATTCGGTTTCATTAACTTTTACAATCGCCATTTTGATAACTGCGGAGGAGATGATTTTTAAAGATTGTGATGCGGTAGTTGAATGAGATGATTAAGAAGAAAGTTTTGTTGTTTTTTTTTTCAAAAGGTATATGAAACCTTAAAATAATAAAAAATACTTTTAAATAAATACTTATAATTAAAGGAAATTGTTGAATGCGAAGAGTAACAAGAAAGTGTTGTTTTTTCAAGAAGTAAATGAAACCAAACCTTAAACAAATAAAAATTCTATTAAATAGACATTTATAAAGGGAATTCTTAAAAGATAAGATTAACAAGAAAGTTTCCTTAATTTATCAAGAAGTATATAAAACCTCAAACAAATAAATGAAAAATTAATTAAAGGGATGATTAACAAGAAATTGTTCTCAAGAAGGTGAAACCTCCAGCAAATAAAAATTCTTTTAAATAAATATCTATAATTAAAAGAAAATGTTGAATAAGATGATTAATAAGAAAGTTTTTTCTTATTGTTTTATTAAGAAGTATATGAAATCTCAAACAAATAAAAACATTTTTAAATAAATATTTTCAGTTAAAAGAAATTATTGAATGGAAGGATTAACACGAAATTTTTTTTAAGAAGTAGGGGAGAGTTGGATAAAACGGGATACCATTATTGTTTTTATTTACTACGGAATATCTGTTAAGGNACATCAGAAACTTTTTTGAATCAATGCTTAAGAGATCTAGTTGAACAAAATGATTAACAAATAACCTTGCTATTTTTTTTGTCTTTAAACTCTGGTAAAAGTAAATTTAAATTTAAAACAAAAATTTTATTTTAAGGAATCAGAATCAATCTGAAAGTTCCTGGTCTTTTTTTAAGAAGAGAAATACAATTATGTTTCAAGGGGTATATCTAAAGAAAACAACAACACCCCAAAGTTTTGTTTTGCTACATTATTATAGTATATCACTGTCTAGTTATGGGCTTGCACTCGTTTCCATGAGGCAGTGTGTTTGGTGTTTTTCTCCTCTGAAAATCTTGGTTAAACAACAGCACCGCAATAAATTTTTTTTATTGAATATAAAAGTTACAATAAGCTCTTTGACTCAGCACTTTCCAGAGATATTGATGCTCTTAGTATATATATCCATTCAAACTTTAAAAAAAAAGTAAAATCTGATTTTGTTATTTAGCTTTTTTCAAAACAGCATCGTCGCTCGAAAAAGTATCTATTCTATCTAGTAGGTAAATATGTTTACAAACACGTGGAAAAGAAAAATCATTGGGACTTCACCCTATTTTCAAGAAAAAAATTACCAAAGTTGCATAAAAATGCTGTGTAAAAAATCATATCCCTCCTCCTTTTTGAGACACTTTCAAGAAAAAAATTACCAAAGTTGCATGAAAATGCTGAGTTAGGAATCATATCCCTCCTCCTTTTTGATACGGAACGAATTTTGCATGTAATTGAAACGGATAGGAAGAAAGAATGGAAATGATTTTGTTCTAAAGATCAACAAATGAAATTCAGAGCATTGCATTCTAAATTTAAAAAGGGAAAAAAAATCTTTCAACTAGCTAAAATGCAAAAGTTTATCAAGAAAGTAGTAATTTTGAAATTTGAAAAAAAAAAAAAAAAAAAAAAAAAAAAAAAAAAAAAAAAAAAAAAACAGAAGTAAATATTCTCAAAGTTATTATATCAATATTCAATAACATAAGTGATTTAAGTTTCTTTAAATCATATTGTCATCCTGTTGAGAAAAATGCCTCTGCTCCATTAAACATCGGTTTTTCAGACTCCCTAAATTTTATTTTAAACTATAACTAAGTTACTCGAAGTAATGATTAAATAATAAGCGATATATAACAGAGTTTATACTTTATTGCTCATATATTCCAAAGAAAGCCATGCTCTTTTATGGCTTAACGCTTCTGTGTTTTTTCTTCCATAATTATATCTTTTAGTTTCAGACAGAGTTCTTATAAAATCTCTTTAATTTAGCTTATTTTGAAGGGAAATATCCATTCTTGCTGTCTCGAAAAGGAGGAGTGTGATTTTTAACATAGAATTTATATTCAAATTTGGTAATTTTTTTCTTGAAAGTGTCTCAAAATGTAGGAGAGATGTGATTTTTAACACAGCATTTTTATGCAACTTATGTAATTTTTCTTCTTCTTGAAAATAGAGCTAAGTCCTCGAAATTGGGGCGAGGTTCCACTAATTTTTCTTTTCAGCGAGTAAATAGAGACATATACCTTACAAGATGGTAAAGTTAATAAATTTTTTTTTTTTGAACGACGATGCTGTTTTGAGACAAGCGAAATAAAAAAAATACAGATTTTGCAATTTTTGAAAATTTGAATAGCTATATCTATTATAAGCTTCCATAACTCAGGAAAGTGCTGGGAAATAACTTGTTCTGGTAACGAACTTTAATATTCAGTAAAGAAATTATTAGAGTGCTATTGTTTTATCAAGATTTTCAGAAATTACTTGAAATAAGTTTGCAGTTTTCTACCGTTTTTTCAAGTAGCTTATAGAAATAGTTACGGCGACATAGGCCTATACGCCAAATTCAAATGAAAGCACGTGGAAAATTAAGAAGCATTTTCAAATAGCATCTAGAACCCGGAACAGTTGGCATTTCTTTATAGATATAAAAAAAAAAAATATTTTGGCTGCTAATCATAGCGGAGAAGGACAATTTCCGTATCGATCCTTATATGTATTCAGGGCTGTCAACTTTATACGCTTTTAGAAGAAAAAAATTTTCTAGTGATAGCTTTGTTTATGTTTTATTGTAATATATTTTTTAATTTAAACTTATTATCCACACTACTACTAATAAATGATTTAAAAGTTCGTTTGCAACTCCACTTTGTTCCAGATCTTTATCACTAAGGCTTTTAAAATGTTGGCAAAATTAGCAAAAATTCTGAAGGCGTTGCCATTTACTACCAAAATGGTTTCAAAACCGTAAAAGAGAAATTTAACTGGCCAGCTGAAGGAGTGTCAACGGTGGGACTCGAAGAACCCCTGTTTTGTCGGTCCTGAGACTAACAGATTAAACCTTCTCGGCTTTTATATGTTCCCTGCTTCATGGAGCAAAGTGACTTCATTAGAAGGGCTTAGTTGATGCTATAAAATTCTGGTTGTTTCACTGGTAAAAGCAGTTAATAAACAGTTCTTCTCAGAATTAGCAATTTGAATAACATCTTACTTATGGTAATATAACTGTTTTGTATGAATGGGGTAAAATAACAATGAAATAAATTGTTATTTAACCATTTTTTTTTTCGAAAAATTTCTGGCACTGCATTACAGTTTTTAGAAAAACAATTTTCTATTGAAAGCAATAAACTATTAACAATAGCAAAGCTGCAACAAAAACTTATAATGCTCTGTTTAACAAACATTCGCTGCAAAGAAACCAGATACTGAATATGTAAATTTTTTAAAGTCGATTTATATGATCACCGCAAAATTAAATTAATTTCTTTTCCCACAAAATTTTCAATTAAATGTTTCGCAATAGAAACGAGGTCGCCCATCCAAACAATTTCGCCCCGAAACTATAATCAAGCTCACGCAGCATCTTGATGAGAACGCGTTATTTCGATTGTAGAGACAATAAGGAAACGAAGGTGTAGTCGAGTATGATCACAATTTGTCCATCCCATCGACATTCGAGTCACGTTTTCATCGTTACCGTTCGTCCACCCCCGACTGTCCACTTTTTCGGTCAAGCGGCTGTTTACCCCTTTGCCTGCTACTGTCCTTTTAAACTTCGCTGCGGGACTTGTGTTTACCTGAAAGTTATCCTTTTTTTATTCGATTGATTGCGGATCAAGTTAGAAAGTCGTAGAGTCAGCTATCTTCTCAGCTGAAGAGGAAGAATATATTGTCATCCTGTT
>NC_092213.1:67325514-67344639 GCF_043381705.1 Parasteatoda tepidariorum | reverse complement strand
TCCATAAAAGGTCACATAATTTTTTTTCCATATGTTCTCTACATTTTGAATATATATATACATTCAAAATGTAGAGAAAACATGGGAAAATTACAAAACAATAAAAAAAAGAAAAAAATTAAAAATTAAAAAAAATTATAAAAATGCGATAAAAATTAATAAAAATCATTAATATATATATTTGCATAAACTACACTACACCACAATAATGGAAGAGATATTTTTAGTTTTTGAATTTTTTTAAATTTCACAAGAAATACTTAAGGGATTATTCTAATAACTTTAGAGGAAATTAGTTCATGCGATTTTTAATACTTAGCTATGAGAGTTAAAACTTTCAAAGGTTTCAGGGACCGACAATAAATTACAAAATAAAACAAGTAACAAGTAAAACAAGTGTGGAACACCTGAGAAAACACAGAGAAATTACGGAACAAGGAAAAAAAGGGAAAAATTAAAAAAAAAAAAGAGATAAAAATCCGAAATTTTTTTTTAAAAAATCATTAATATATTTATTTACATAAACTACACTACACCACAATAATGAAAGAGATATTTTCAGTTTTTGAATTTTTTTAAATTTCACAAGAAATACTTAAGGTATTAAATAAGGTATTAGGAAATACTCATGTGATTTTTAATACTTAGCTATGAGAGTTAACACTTTCAAAGGTTTCAGGGACCGACAATAAATTACAGAATAAAACAAGTATTTTTGAGCACCCTATGCCAGAGAAATTAAGTAATAAGCTTGTAACTTATACGATTTGAAAACTTTGGTTGTTATTTGCAGCAACTGTATAAAATTTCATAAACCTTGTTTATATATTTATGGAGATATGGACACTTTTATCAAAAACTAATTTTTTGTCTTACGTTTTTTTAGCTATAACTTTAAAGCGATTTAATGAAATTCAATAAAATTTTTCGAGCAATTAAGAGATAATTAAAATATTGTTGTTTTAAAATTTGATAAAAATTTGTCAAAAATTGCGAAAAAGAAGAGACTGTTTCAAGTAGTTATTTTATACTGTGCATGTGCGAAAGAAATTTAAAAAATTATTTTTTATATTTATGCAGTGAATTTTATTTGGCAACAAATTAAAAAAGTCGTATTTGGGAATATCTTAAAAATTTAAAGAGTTTCAAGCAATTTTCTAAGTAGTTTTCGTACTTTTTTTTTTAAAAAAAAAGCTTAAAATTATAAGGGATTCTCCACAAATTTCATTTTGTACTATCAAGCAAGATTTATTAAAAATGACACCATAAATGAGGTTTGTATGGTAGAACATGTTGTCCAAGTTACAAGATCATGTTGTAACTCAGACTGATTTTTCTTGTTTTATTTATTTAAAGTGTATGGCAGAATTTCCCAAAAATTGCATTGCTTTTTAAATCATTCGTGGCCCGCAAAGTTGTGCGCAAAATTAAGGAATAGTTAATTGCCATGTGATATGTGATATTTTAAAATATTGATTAATCTTTTAATATTAAAATTATCTTTTAATATTGATTAACCTTTAATCTCAAAAGTTTACAGTTTGTTTTGAAAAGCAATGTAGACCACTCTCGGACAATTCTACTTCTATTCTACGATTCTATTCTCAAATTGTTCTATTTGAGAAGGCATGATTATCTAAGGTATACACTTTTTAAAGTTGTGAAACAGTGATCGCTTATGGGGACATTTTGAGTAGATCGAATTAACGTTCCGATTGGCCAACATTGATTCCTCCACAGAGCTGATAAAATAAATGTAAATTTTTTTTTTGGCGGGAAGCTTACAGTAGCGTTTAAAAAAAGGTACGGTAGCTCATAAGTTTGGCAAAAACCGGCGTGGCTCACTTTTTTTTCTTCTTTTTTTGGGCCTGAATCGAGCTCGAATCCGATCCCGAAACGTTTTAATCCGAGCCCACCCAAGCCCGAGATATATGAAAATTTTTTAGAGCCCGAGTCCGAGATACATGTCGGTTAACGGTCGAATTTCAAGCTCTTGCCATCTTTGATACCTAAGGAAGAAAATAAGTAATTTAAACATTTTTATCACGATTAATTAATAAGGTTTCCTTTTTTACTACTCAATAACTGTACTAAACGTTTGTTAAAAAGTAGTAATAAAGTTTATGAAAATTTATCATGAGTCCGAGCCTGAAATCTTTTTTCTGAAAACGAGGCCGCGTCGGGATTGTTCTGAGCCCATCTTATCTTTATGATGCACTGCTAAATAACCAACCCATCATCTATTTTCGCATTTTTGTTGTTGTTGTTGTTTTTTTTTTTTTTTTTTTNTTTTTAATTTTTTTTTTACAAAATTTAAGAAACTTGGCGCAAGCATGTGGAAAATTCTCGAATATAAAATTATACATCAGCTGTTACGCTTTTTTTATTAGTTTCAGACTAAATGTAATCAGCTTAATTGTTGCTTCCTTTAAATGTGTCGCACTCCTTTAATTGTAATGCACACATCCTTTAATTGTAATTTAATTGCATTTCCTTTAATTGTAATGCACACATTATTATTACTTTATTAGTTTCAGACCTAAATGCAATCAGTTTAATTGTTGTTTCTTTTAATTGTGTCGCTTCCATGAATTTTTTCTCATAATGTTTTACCTTGGAAAAAATAACATAAACATGCTCGTCGTAATATATTCGTAACTTGTTCCCTGATTGTAAAAAAATAGTGTCTAAAAAAAAAAATTATAATTCTACAATTTATTAATTTTTATGAGACATAACAATCTCTGCTTTTACAGAAAAACAATCATTAACCCAAAATAATGTATAGGGGCGTACTTTGTTTCTTTTTTCGAAAAAGCTATTTAATTTATTTAAAAAATTATTCCAGAGAGACAAGAAATTTGCGCCCAGCATAATACATTAATAATAAAAATCCATAGATAAACACATGCGATTTACAAAAAATGCCAACTAGCTCTGGACAGCGGATAAATATTTTCTAGTGATAGTCTTTTAATTTGATAACTTTTAATTAACAATGATTCTTGGTTTAAAAATTCGATTTATAGGGTTCTTATTCCACACTACTTCTAAATATCTCGAAGGCCTATGTGATAAGCTACTTAGTTACAGTTAAGTTGTAACAACCGTACAGAGTGCTCTCCAATGTCTCCAACCCCTAGTTCAAAGAACATCAAGATGAATATGGGATAAGGGCCACAGTGCGACCCAGGGGCAAAATTAACCAAAAATCTTCAAATTTTAGTTCGTAGTTCTCACCCATTTTTTCTTTCTTCTTTTTTTTTGAATATTTCGCCGAATTTGCAGCAATTGCCATCTTTGGATACAGTCCGCCTTCATAAACATATGTGATATTTTAACACGTTCACGCCGGGGTGACCCACCGGTGGGTCACGCTAGATTGTCTCATCTTGGCAGCGCACCGGAGTAAAAACTGGTAACAATAGATTTCATTTTTCAGTTTTTTTCCGGGAATAATAAAAATCCATAACTACCAATAGTTTTTAACGGATGCAATTTTTATATTGAATTGCTTCTTCGCCGTGATAAATTTCCTTGCAGTGGATTGTTATTGTTGAGAATAGATTAACTCCTCCCGAATATTATCTAATACTGAAATAGTTCTTCTACCAGCATATTCTCTTTTCCCGTACCAGTATTTTCCCTTTTTCGGCGTGAACGTGTTAAAATACTGATTACTTAACCGTGAACAATAAAATTGTTTTGTATAAGTATTTAAAAATAAATAAAGTTGTAGGGGAGAGTCGGGTAGCCTCACTCACTTAAGGAGTATTGCTTATATTTCTGTATAATACTGAGTAATAATCAACATTTTTGTNGCACACTGCCTTTAATAGTAATTTAATTGCATTTCCTTTAATTGTAATGCACACATTACTATTATTTTATTAGTTTCAGACCTAAATGTAATCAGTTTAATTGTTGTTTCCCTTAATTGTGTCGCTTCCATAATTTTTTTCTCATAATGTTTTACCTTGGAAAAAATAACATAAATATGCTCGTTGTAATATATTCGTGACTTGTCCCCTGATTGTAAAAAAATAGTGTTTCCAAAAAAAATAAATAATAATAATAATTCTGCAATTTATAGAAAATCAATCATTAATCGAATATAGTGTATAGTGCCATACTTTGTTTCTTTTTTCAAAAGAGCTATTTCATTTATTTAAAAAATTATTCCAGAGAGACAAGAAATTTGGGCCAAGCATAATACATTAATAATAAACATCCATAGATAAACACATGCGATTTATAAAAAATGCCAACTAGCTTCGAACAGCGTATAAATATTTTCGAGTGGTAGTCTTTTAATTTGATAACTTTTAATTAATAATGATTCTTGTTTTAAAATTCGATTTATAGGATTTTTACACCACACTACTTCTAAATATCTCGAAGGCCTATGTGACAAGCCGCTTAGTTACAGTTAAGTTGTAACAACCGTACAGAATGTTTCTCCAATGTTTCCAACCCCCAGTTCAAAGAACATCAAGATAAATGGGATAAGGGACACAGTACAGCCCAGTGGCAAAATTAACCAAAAATCTTCAATTTTTAATTCGTAGTTCTCACCCTTGTTTTAAAAAATATTTTACTGAATCCGCAGCAATTGCCATCTTTGGATATTTATATGTGTCTTTATAAACATGTGTGACTTTTTAAAATACTGATTACTTAATCATGGACAAGAAAATTGTTTTGTATACGCATTTAAGAATAAATAAAGTTGTAACTAGCACTAAAAATTATTCAATTAGTTATTTCCCAAGCATCTTACCACTTTTTTCACTAAGACGCTTTTCTCATCAATGGATAAAGATTAAACTCATTGGATATGAATATATTCTTTTATTAGCCACCTCTCTTCAGCTGTAAGACATCATAAATGGATGAATTTAGAGTCATACATATTTAAAATGATTAATGCTTAGTATGATTTTTACATATAATAGCATCTGTTGGATTTTTGCGAAAAATGTAAAATAATTCCACTGCTGCCATCATAATTTTTTTTTTGGGAAAAAAAAATTTTTTTTAAGCCAATATCCCTATTTAAATGAAAGATTAACACTTATGTAGACATATAACTAATAAACCAGCATGCTTGTTTCAAACATCTCTGCCAAGATGTTCTGGATCCAAAATAAATCGAATAAAATCATCATCCAGTTGATTCGAAAGGCATCATTTTCTCTTTGACCGCCTGACTTTTCTTCCTAACTTCCTCCATCGAATAGGAAATAAAAAAAAATGAACAATCCCCATTAAAAACAAAACACACTAGATGATTTTGTGATCGCACTTGCCCATGGGGGGTCATGAACCGGGATGTGTCCTTTTATTGGCTCGCCTTTCAAACGTCGTAATGCGAACGTGTCGTGCCTGTCAACTGACTGGGGTGTCCCAACTATATCTCTCGGTTGTTCAACCCCTATCTCGATCCCGCTGTTCATCAATGGCGCGTGTAGTGGATGCACCAACTTACTACTACTAACTGAGTAGATGAAAAAAATAAAAATAAAAAAACAGTTGTATTGTTCGATGGCTTACGCTTGATGGACCTCAGGGCTCAAAGGGTTGTAGGCAAGCGAATGGAAGTTAAACAAGAGTCTAGTTGAAAGGAATGTGGTGGAGTTTTGTTAAAACAATAACACTCTGGAAGCGGTCTCGTCTGTCTAACTAAAATTCATTGGTGAATTCGTCGAGATGATTAAAGTTCCTTTATGCATGACAAAAAGATCGCTTTGTGTCGGTTTATTTAGTGACTTATGATTAATGAATCATTTAATGCAAAAAGGAACATGAATAAAGCACAAATAGAGTATAGAAATGGAGGTATTACACTGTTAGAAATTTCTCGATAAAAATGGTCAAGTAACTATTCAAACTATACCGTAATCAAACTATACCGTAATCAAACTATTTATTTGTTGTTTTACTCCATTCAAACAAAGCAGTCAAATAACCATTAATAAGATCGTAATCAAACTGTTCCGTAATCAAACTATTTATTTGTTGTTTTACTGTTATTTGACTGTTTTGTTTGAATGGATTCAAACAAAACAGTCAAATAACCATAAATAAGATCGTAATCAAACTGTACCGTGCTCAAACTATTTATTTGTTGTTTTACTCCATTCAAACAAAGCAGTCAAATAACCATAAATAAGATCGCAATCAAACTGTACCGTACTCAAACTATTTATTTGTTGCTTTACTCCATTCAAACAAAAGAGTCAAATAACCATAAATAAGATCGCAATCAAACTGTACCGTAATCAAACTATTAATTTGTTGCTTTACTCCATTCAAACAAAACAGTCAAATAACCATAAATAAGATCGCAATCAAACTGTACCGTAATCAAACTATTAATTTGTTGCTTTACTCCATTCAAACAAAACAGTCAAATAACCATAAATGAGATCGTAATCAAACTGTACCGTAATCAAACTATTTGTTGTTTTACTCCATTCAAACAAAACAGTCAAATAACCATTAATAAGATCGTAATCAAACTGTACCGTAATCAAACTATTTATTTGTTGTTTTACTCCATTCAAACAAAACAGTCAAATAACCATAAATAAGATCGTAATCAAACTGTACCGTAATCAAACTATTTATTTGTTGTTTTACTCCATTCAAACAAAACAGTCAAATAACCATAAATAAGATCGTAATCAAACTGTACCGTAATCAAACTATTTATTTGTTGTTTTACTCCATTCAAACAAAACAGTCAAATAACCATAAATAAGATCGTAATCAAACTGTACCGTAATCAAACTATTTATTTTTTGTTTTACTGTTATTTGACTGTTTTGTTTGAATGGATTCAAACAAAACAGTCAAATAACCATAAATAAGATCGTAATCAAACTGTACCGTGCTCAAACTATTTATTTGTTGTTTTACTCCATTCAAACAAAACAGTCAAATAACCATAAATAAGATCGTAATCAAACTGTACCGTACTCAAACTATTTATTTGTTGTTTTACTCCATTCAAACAAAACAGTCAAATAACCATAAATAAGATCGCAATCAAACTGTACCGTAATCAAACTATTAATTTGTTGCTTTACTCCATTCAAACAAAAGAGTCAAATAACCATAAATGAGATCGTAATCAAACTGTACCGTAATCAAACTACTTGTTGTTTTACTCCATTCAAACAAAACAGTCAAATAACCATTAATAAGATCGTAATCAAACTGTACCGTAATCAAACTATTTATTTGTTGTTTTACTCCATTCAAACAAAACAGTCAAATAACCATAAATAAGATCGTAATCAAACTGTACCGTACTCAAACTATTAATTTGTTGCTTTACTCCATTCAAACAAAAGAGTCAAATAACCATAAATGAGATCGTAATCAAACTGTACCGTAATCAAACTACTTGTTGTTTTACTCCATTCAAACAAAACAGTCAAATAACCATTAATAAGATCGTAATCAAACTGTACCGTAATCAAACTATTTATTTTTTGTTTTACTCCTTTCAAACAAAACAGTCAAATAACCATAAATAAGATCGTAATCAAACTGTACCGTAATCAAACTATTTATTTGTTGTTTTACTCTATTCAAATAAAACAGTCAAATAACCATAAATAAGATCATAATCAAACTGCTAACTGTAAAAAACCCGTTTATTAACTGTTTTAATATAATACGGTTAAAAAACCAGAATTTTATTGCACCAATTAAGCCCAATTAACTAATGAAACCGCTTAGTTCCTTGCAACTGCGCAGATATTAAAGCCGAGAGATCTAATCTGTCAGTCTCATGAACGGCAGTACTGAGGTTGGAATCCCAGCGTTGACACCACAATATTTCTTCCATTACCTTCAACGCATGAGGAGTTTTCTGTGTTTTGCAACCCAATTTAAGTCCTGCGCTCTCCAATGTGTATTACCTAACGAAAAGCCTAGCTTCTACGCCCAGTTAAATTTCTTTTCTACGGTTTTGAAACCATGCTAGTTCTAAATGGTAAAAAAAAAAACAGTATAATTTTGTATTCCTGGTTTTATAACCATACTAGTTGTAAGCGGTTTAAAAACCGTAAAACAGACTGCTATAAGTTTTTTTTACCATAATATTAGAATGAAAATTCTAACAGTGCATGTTTTCTGTTTTGTAAGCAAGAACCTTCCTCAGTGCCTAAACTCACACAAATAAACAAAAAAATTTTCATTTCTGAAAAATATCTAAAAATACGTTTATAGCATGTCTATTTCTGTACTATATTTTCTTTATTGCTTTATTTTAAGGTAGTGCAGAAATTATGATTTAGGTTGTACTGTTAACTACAACGAACGGCCCTTTAATCTTTATGCGGTTACTTCAGGAAAAAAAGTGGTAGCTAACAGAAGAAAATATTTGAGTAATTTAAATTTAAGCTTATTACAACCTTTTGCCCTCAGAGTACTTTAAAATGCTGTTTGAACTAATACAAGCCTGTTAGATGACACGCTTTTTGCAAAATATTTTATGGAAGATAGACATTTAAAAATCAAAGCTTTCAGAATTTTGGGTAATTTTGACAACATTTTAGAAACCTCTCCACGAAAGAGCGGGAACCATGTGGTGCTGCATCTGAACTTTTAAATCCTTTATACGTGGTGGTGTGGGAAACAAATTTAAATGAATAATATACAACACATTAAAACATTAATTTAGCTACCACTAGAAAAAACGTAGAAAGTTGGCAGCCTTACTAATTTAAGCATTAAATTATTTTTAATACGTAACACAGCAATTTCATTTAGTTTTTAAAATTCATGAAGTAATTTTGTTTCTAATTATTAAGCTATAAAAATTTTTAATTTCAGAGTGGTAGCTGTTGATGGCTCCTCAGAGGCGACATTGGAGTGCAACGGATTTTAAAATAGTGGAATAAAGCATTTTAACATTACAGTAGCATTTCAGGAATCACAGGGGTTGAGCAAAAACTCTTATATAACTCTTATATATATAATAACTCTTTTTTATAATTATTCTACATTACTCACTGTATTTTATAACAATTTTTCGCTTAGCAACAAATGTTTTGAAAGATTTTACATGGAAAAACTTCCACCTCAATCTGAAAGATTTTGCTTAATGCAATTTAGAAATGGTATCCTTTTTACCCTTGTAAAATTCGCATCGACCAAAATGAGGAGAGGACATTAATTATTCTTTTTAGCTTTAGTACCAACAATTTTAAAATCCTTAGTGATATTCAAGTAAGAATGCTTTTATAATTATTAAAAGAGAAACGAAGCTTTTGATTTTTTTTTTTATTTCTTTTGGTCGATGTAAATTTTTGCATGGGTGAAAAGGACACCATTTCTAAAAGCTTCATGCGTGATATTTCAAATTGTGCCAACAGTTTTGTCATGTGGAATATTCCAAAACACTTGATGTTAAAAGAAAGATTGTTTACATAGAGTTAGTATAGAAGCAATCAAAACCTCTGGGGGTACTGGATTGGAGATCGATCGTTGTCTGATTCAGGTCAAAATTACGATCTGAGGATGAATGAATGGATGTATGAATGGGTTCGCCCTATAAACGGGTGTGACGTATGGTGTGGCAGAAATCGAATTCTTGGCCATAGATGGCGCCACTGGAAAATAAGAACAATCGCACCCCCTCTGCTTAAACAGGCATACGTCAACAACAAACAACAACAACAACAGACTAGAAGTGTTCGTATTATGTCCTGTAACGTATTTCTCCGAATAACTCTTTTATGAAGCTGTAAGAATTTCTTTTTGGTCATTGCACACCCGGAGATACACAACTGCTCAGCTTTTTGCCAACGACTTTATAAAGCGGATTACAATAAATTATAAGACATTGCAGAATTTCGGTTAATTATTCCCACACTATAAAAGGCTCACCTCAAGACTTCTGGGCTAAGGTTGCGTTTTTCATGAAATTTTCTAATTATTTGCAGGTTGCTTTACTACATAACTTTAAAACAAGTTTATTATACTAAGAATCATTATACATTGGAACAAATATTGACCACGAGTTTGTATGTTGTCCAATATTTGTAGTTTTTGCCGCTAGTAGTGAACTAAAACAGGAATCTCTTAAGGAAAATTTTACAAGAGTTTTATCGGAATTGAGAATATTACTGTTTATATGTGTGTTTAAAAATAGTGGTCAAAATTATTTTACATAATCTTTTTTATCTGTAAGAAAAAAAATGATCATGCTATTGGAATTTCGTTGTAGTTAGAGAGCGGAAAGTTCTAGATCTCCACTATAATTGTCCAATAAAGTTGTAGCTAATTAGCAATTAAGATAGGTTCAATTGATTTGATTTTTCCTACACATAAAAATTATACTGCAAATATTTATTTACATACATATTAGTACATGCTTGTGGGCTCTTTACCAAGTATGTCTTATAAGGTTAAGACAATACATTCATACATATTCAGACTAGTGTTCTAATACAAAGTGCGGCTTACCCCGTTTCAAGTCGAGAAACAGATAGTATTAAGTAATGAAGGAATAGGTTCGAAAGCCAGAGTTGACTGATCAATACGAGTTCTGCTCCTGCCTCTAACCGACCTCAATGCTGACCTAAAATATCCTCAAGGTCAAACTCATTGCGGTATTATCAGGCTAACCGTGGGAAATAAACGTGATTTTCCTCTCCCTTATTGCGATTTCGGGTTAGTTTCATCAAAAAGTTTTCCACGAAAGCTAGTTTGTCCCAAGGATTGATCCAAAAGTTCCCTTGTCTTTTTGGCTGGGTTCGAAATTGCAAAGATACAGCAATGAACATTGATAATCATAAATAACATTGCGTCATAATTAATCATAAATAACAAATTACATTGGAGAACAAATTTTTTGTTGCATTTATACAAATACTTGATCTTGAGCAGTGGTGGCTCAGAGGATAGTGCGCTCGCTTTCCATAGAGGTGACCAGGGCTCGAATCCAAGCGATAACTGGTTATTCGAATTCTGCACCCGACTCACCCCTCAGTGGTAGACAGATCATGGATTAGAGTCCCTTTGTCGTCAGACTGACTGTGGGAGGTTTCCTTGGTTTTCCTCTCCATGTAAAGAAAATGCGGGTTAATTCCATCAAGAGTTCCTCCACGAAGGCAAATTTCTCCCAATACTTGATCCAGGAGTTCCCTTGTCTTCTAGATTGGGTTCAAAATTACAAGGCTTCGGAGTTGAACATTGGTAGTCGTTCACTCACAATTGGGTCGACTGTTTAACGACGGTTATAAAATATAAAATAAAATGATTGATCTTGCCTAATACGGGAGTGGAGATTACAAACGTAAAATTAATTTAACTGCCAAAGCTATAGATTTTTTTTTAAATGTCATTTTCACTCAATTTTTTGGCGAATTGTACAAGTTCTAAAACGTTAGATATATCAGGGGCTCGCATAAATGTTGCGACGAACTTCTAAGGGAATTAGCACATCATCAGGATTGAAACTGCATAGAAAACCATGCCTTGCTAAGTCGTCATACGCGGCTTGGTGCGATTCTCCATTATGACCTATACAGAAGAAAAAGAAAAAACAGTTCAAAATAGGGAGTCATACTGGGGAGTAATAGGGATAATAGAGAATAATAGGGATAATTGGGAATAATAGGGATAATAGGGAATAATAGGGAATCATAATAGGGATACTTCCGGACATGCGTTCTTAGTCAATTTTATACCTGATAATGTGCTCTAGTCGCAGCATTTATGCGATGCCCTGTTATGTATAACGTTTTTAAACTTTTACATTTCAACAAAAAATAAACTAAAAAAGTTTAAAAAAATGTTAGCTCACAGGCAGAAACTGATTGAATTCAGTGGCGTTAAAATATCTAAGATCTATTAAAAAATTCCATGCAACAGAAAAAAGAAATTAATTCCTAAATGTAAATTAATTCCTAAAAATAAATGCAATTTTTTTTAATCTCAAAAATAAAAAATAAAAAGTATTAAATGTACTAGTGTATTGAATATTCAAGCATAATCCTTCTATAAAACGGGTGGAATTTGCAGGAATGGGTTAGTTAACCTGCATCCTCAAAAAACTAAAAAAACTGTTAATGAAATTTCGATTACGAATATGTGATAACTCACTGCTTTAGATTCTCAGGGCTGCCAACTAGTACGCGTTTTGCAAAATATGTTATTGAATGATAGACAACTGAAGCTTACAGAATGTTTGGTAATTTTGCCAGCATTTTAAACGTTTCACCACGTGAGGGAAGGAATAAAGTTGCTTTTTATGTAAGCTTGAATCATTTGTATTTCAATCCCATGAATCATTTGTAAGTAGTGGTGTGAGAAATAACTTTAAATCAAATTTATGAATGAAAGGATAATATATCAAAGCAGAAACTACACAAGAATAAATTTTTCCAAAAAGTTGGCTGGCCTGCATTCTCGCTTTTATATTCTGAGAACAGAAATCCGTCCCAGAGATTTTCTAACACGAATGAAAAATTATTGCAATAGGAAAGAAATGAGTTTTCGAATATCCTTTTAGAAATTTAGCTACCAGTTTTTTGTTGTCTAAGGTTGCTGGTAACTTAATATATGAGTAATATTAAAACGAAACAAAACAGGAAAATAAAAGAAACTCACAATGCACTGAGTGTATTCTTAATATACCCGATATATTTGTTAACATTTTTAATCCATCTTTGATTTCTTCAATTCAGTAAAGATTATTTAAAAAAACAAACTAAAAGTAACACATATTGAGTTCATTCTCCTCCGTGGCCTATCTTAATCCATCAAACAGAAATGACTTTTAAACATGATTGATCTGCATGATTAGGGGGAAAGAAAAGTAAATGCAGTTAACTTTCTTCATTTAAATCTATGATAGCCATAGTGAGTGACAAGCCGTTAAATTACAGAAATTAATACATGTAGTTGGTTGAATTTGTAACTAGAAGTCAAATTTCTGAATTGAAAGATCATTGGATTGGCAGTCTCAGCGATTTAGACTATGAAATATATAAAATGTTACGAGTGATCACCGATTTTTATGGATGGTAAAACATTGATTCCATATTGAAACAATTTTGTCAGAATCACCTTACAAATGTTTTTACTTATAGTTTGTAACAGTTGCGTAATAGTTTTGCCAGTCTATAACAAGTTGTCGGTAAGCTTTTTATTTTGAATATAGATGAAAATGTATGTTTAAGACAATAGAATAAATAATGCGTATGCTTAAAATGCTTAAATGCGTATTTAAGAAAATTGACGTAGCTCGAAAAGACAATAGACATAGCTTGAGCTATGGTGTCTTAGGGGGTAGAGCTTTCGCCTCAAAGCAGTGGCTGGTTTCTACCAATTCCTCTGCCTGCTCGCTCCGACGCAGTGCTGGTGTAAAATATCCTCAGCGGATCATGGCTTGGAATTCCCTTGTCGTGTGGCTAACCGTGAGAGCTTTTCGTGGTTTTCCTCCCCTGCTAATAACATGTAGGACCACCTTTAGCCCTCAAAACTGCTAGCACCCGCCGTGGCATTGATTCCACAATGTGCTGATAGGTAATCTGAGGTATATGGTACCAAGTGCTCACCAACTGGTCCTGCAATTCCCTCACATTGCGAGGGGGTAGCATGGCAGCACGAATTCGGTTTCCAAGTAGGACCACAAATGCTCTATTGGATTAAGGTCAGGTGAATTTGGGGACTTGAAAGTCACTGGAATGTTCCTCGACGATTCGACCCTTAGGACATGGTGCATAATCCTGTTGGTAAACACCATCCCCCGCAGGAAAAACTGTTGCCATTATTGGGTAAACCTGCTGTGCAACTATGTTCAAGCAGCTTGCACACGTCAGGGATTGTTCTATCAGGATTATGGATCCTAATGTGCCCCATGAAAGCATTGTTCCTGGGCGAGCCCATTGTTATGGATGGAGGGTGGTCATAATGTAATGGCTCTTCGGTGTATNATATTTGCAAAAAAGAGTGCTTTCTAATATTGTATTAATATAGCCAATGCAAAATATATCAATACAATAGTGTCAAGACATTCCAACAACTGAAACGAAAATAAAACAAATCAAGCAAAAATAGAAAATAAAAAATAAAATGCAGGAAAAATACAAAATAAAATACAAAATGTAATCTATAAAGCCAGTAGCGTTCTGTTCAAATGTTCTATTTTGATTTCGCTACTGGCATTAAGCTTTTCGGTATCTTTCAAAAATTATTTAAAATATTGTCGTAACAAGTTTGCCAGATTACAAAATATGTATATATTTTGTTAAAGATAACATCAATGACACTTGGTAGCTTATAGCTTCATTTTTTATTTTAAAAAAAAGGAGTTTATTGTATGTGCCATTGAAAACAAATAAATTCATTGATCAATATTAACGTAACATAGATGAACTACCACACCAAATTAGTATTCCTAAAGTTATCTGAAACCACGTGCTTATCTTGTTTTTAGTAAAAAACGTGTTTCTATATAACTCAAATAATATAAAATCAGCGGTGATAAAAATGAAAGAAAAAAGTTAGCTTTGTAACACAATTATTGGAAAAGTGATACTTATTCGTTTAGGAGAAGCACTATAAACTGTTGTACAATTATTGACAGTATTGGTGTTTAGTTAATTTAGGTAGTATGTATATATTGAAGTGAAAAAAGTGATGTACCAAAAAGCAAAATTAATGGAGTAAAAGTAATTCTTCGTTTGGAGGAATTGCAAAAAATCACTATACTATTATTGATGCCAATGATGCTTGATTAATGATGCAGGGCCCGCGCTAATGATTTCAAATTATTAGCCAATAAATTAGCCAAATATCAAAAGTATTCGCCAATTTTCGAAAATGTTCGCCAAATGCAAATCTTAACAATTTTTTATGATTAAATTTTTCCCCATAGAATTACTTAACTGGGTTTAAGCTGTATTTTACGGTAGTTTGTTTCAGGCTTATATCATTTGGACCCCATTTTCCCGGGCATCTAACGAAAATTACTGTAATCAACTAAAAACAGATTCATTTAGAAAAATTCACTTTGACGTAATTTTGAGGATCGAGTTAAATATACATTTTTCTTTCCAGCGCAAAAAATCATTCGGCAAAACATAATTTTATTCGCCAAATTTACAGTTATATCGCATTTTGCGAGGTGGCGAATGCTTAGCGCTGGTCCTCTGATGGTAAAATCTATTATTTGAAATAAAAAAAATAATAAGCTATGTATCAAAAAACAAAATTAATGGAGTAAAGGCACTTACTTAATTGTTCAGAGGAACGGTAAAAAAAAAATCGCCATACTAAAATTGATGCAGAGGACGTTTAATTAATTTTTTTGATGCATACTACTGGTATTACGCTAATTGGTGTAGTTTTAGTAAGAAATTTTACTACTGAATTTTCACAGTTTCAAATCATATTTTTTCCTGTGATAACAAAAATATTGTGTTAGTAGTGTGAATGTCCGAAATATTTGTTATATCTGATTTGATAACATTAATTTATTCGTTGATGTTATTATATTTATTCGTTATTTTAATATCTGCTGAGATAGATTAGGAGTGTCAATGTTCGGAGTACCGGTTAAACGTATATTAGCAGTGGCACTGAACCTTAAAAAAACATTGATGTAGGGCATACCGAGCAAATGTATACCGGTCAATGGTTCTTAATTAGACCTAGTATATATTTCAGACATTTTCCAAAGTGTCATGTGATTGTCAACCATCAATTTCTGTCATTCACAGTAATTTACTTACTAAGCTACACGTTAGTTTTCTTTCTTTCTTTCTTTTTTTTTTTTTGAACAGCCAACCCATTTTTGAGGTAACTACTATCAATGTTCAACACCTAGTAGTTACTCTAGTAGTTTGAAACTCAACCCTGAAGGCAAGGGTACCCCTGGAGTAAATAATAAGACAAACTAACCAGTATTTTTGTAACGTTTACATAAAAACCTCCCAGGGTTTGCCAGATGCAGTGGAAATTCTATTTCCTAATCAGTCTACCATTGAGGATATTTTACGCTAGAGCTGCAGTTGGTGCAAGCCGGAAGCAGAATTCGTATCGACCAACCATCACTGGGACTCTAGCCTAGGTCACCAATTCGAAAATGAGTGCTCTATTTCCGCGTCCACCGCGACTCAAGATATGCATCAATAAAAACCGAAATCCATCCATAATTTATTTTTATATCTTTCAAAAATAAATTATTTCATGATAGAAATTATTTTCAATCATAATCTTTCTCTTCAGTATAAGGCCTGGATAACAATTTTTTTCCTGTTACATGAGATTTTTTAACGGATCTTGGATTTTTCACGTCACTAATTTTAATCCTCAATCTCTTTCCTAGCTAAATTTTTAAAGGGACATTTTTAGGTTATTTTTCGTTGAAATGTACAAGTTTAAAAACATTTGCTGTAACAGGGGGGGTCTCCTATAAGTAGCGACAAAATGCTATACGCCGCTAGGGATGCTTTCATATTATTAACTGTTTCTTCGTGTGCTTCTGAACAGGTTATAATGTGTAGCCGCTTACGATGACATTTCCGGGCATGGGTTCCTATGTATTTCTAATCTCGATAATGTGCCTTAACTCCCCTAGAATTTGTCGCAACATTTACGTCACCCTCTTTAATATATAATGTTTCTAAATTTGTACATTTCGCAAATAAAATAGACTAAAAATGTCAATAATAAAAAAATCTATTTGCTTTAAAAACGAAACTAATTTCGGATTTGAAATCCCCACACCCAAACAAGGCAAGATCCAATATTTGTATAAATCAAGCAAAAAGAATTTGCAACATAGTGTAATACAATCCTATACTCATCCATGATATATAGGATATATCATAATATTTCATGATATATCCTATATTCTTCATGAAATATTTTCGTGGAGCCAGATATTAACCAAACAATAAGATAAAATTCACATTATAAATAATACTCATAGATTCAAAGTTTTAGTGAATAAATTATAGCTGTGGTGTTTTTCGCTTATTATGCAAGACAACTCTTTAATGTTATATAATTGTTTCAGTAATAGTTAGTAAAACTACCTACTGTATATAAATATTAAAATAAAGGGAAGGAAATTGTTTCATTCATTGCTTAACAATCATTTTATACTTACAGTGAATCATAAAATGATCAAGTTATGATGTTTTATTATTCGGATCACCTGTTTTTGGAAATCATTTTGTTTGCATCTTTGTTATTTGATGATAATAAGTCAAATTTACAATTAGTATATTTTATTTTATAACCGTCGTTGAACAGCAGACTCAATTTTTTGGGTTTACGACTACTAACGTTCAACTCCGTAGCCTTGTAATTTTGAACCTAATCCAGAAGACAAGGGAACTTCTGGATCAAGTATTGTGTGAAATTTGCCTTCGTGGAGGTCCTTTTGATGAAACTACCCCGCATATGCGATACATGGAGAGGAAGACCACGAGAACCTCCCACGGTTAGCCTGACTGCAAGGGGACTCTGACCAATGATCCGTCTACCACTGAGGATATTTCACGCTGAAATGGAATTTTACTTCAGACATCGAATAGACAGCCCCTTTAGCTGTTACCCCCCATGGCCATCCCTTTTACCCGCCACTGGGGTATTTTAAACGTAATCGAAAGTAAAAGTAATTATCCCGACAACAACTGTAGTCTGATTGAGTAGCGGTGGTAGAATTTTCTATGTCTGACAACCACATCAAAAACCATATTAAATACCTTGATGAATTGCTGACCCTTCACCCTTAGACTGTGATTACATTTTGTGTCATAGACCTGATTACATTTATGAAAATTAAAGAGATATTAGCATTTATTTCTATTGCTTCGTGTGTTGTTTCAAACAAAGAAAACAAATTCAAAAAATAAATTTGTTTACTTTTTTCAAACAAATAAATGTTTATCTGCTTCTTACTCAATGCCAAATATCCCAAGAGACTTCACATTGTGATGTCAACCGTTGCCATGGATACCGCCCCAGATGGATGACAGGACGTGTGTCTGGTAGGCGTGTCCCAAGTCGGAATTCGGCGCCGGCTGATTGGCTGTGTCGAAACGTGACGGTGTACGCCCTTTTGAATGTTCGACCGTCGTCGAACACTTTTTTTTAGTTTTTAGTTTTTCGCTTTTATTTTCCCTTTGTGTTCAAAGACGGAAAACTCGCAGGAGAAATACCAAAAAATCAGTGTAATTTTTTTTTTAATTCTTTTTTTTTAGATGATGGATAAATAAAATGGATTGCAAAAGGGGGAAAGCGAGGCTATAATATCGACTCGAGCAATCTTTATTGCTACCTATTCTAGTTATTTAGTTTATTATTTTATTTTATTATTTTTTTCTAAATTGTTCAGCAGACGTAGTTTTTTTTTTCTTCTCCTTCTTTGTCGATTGTGTAGCAAAGGATGAAGGTTATCTGAAATTAATGAATTGAACTAATATGTAATGGACAAAATGTCTCACGATTGAATATTCTATAAATTTTGGATTTAAGATGCACTTCCAATGCTATAAATCCATCAGTCTTATTCATATGAGTAAGATTCATATGAGTATTCATTCAAATAGTATGTAATGCTTATTTCAGTTTCAGTTTTCTGAAATTTCAATATAAATAAGTTTAATTTCTTTTAAAAATTATGATGTGACAAGAATCGGTAAGCGCTTCCTAATTGACTATTTAAAAACTAGTCAGTGTTTCTGAATGGTTATTAAAGCTTATTTTTTTAATACACATGCAAATATGTCTCATTACTTTATTTGCATTCATTATTTTATTTTATTCATTTTTTTCTAAATTACTCAGCAGACGTAGTTTTTTTCATATTTTTTCTTCTCATTCTTTGTCGATTGCGTTTGAAAGAATGAAGGTTATCTAAAATTAATAGATTGAACTGATACGTAATAGACAAAATGTCTCATGATTGAATCTTCTATAAATTTTGGATTTAAGATGCACTTGTAATGCATCTTAAATCCCAAAAAATATATTATCCAACAGATGGAATTTCGTCAGTTTTTTTTTTATTATTATTATTATAATATCATTTATTATTATTAAATAATTTATTGTATGAAATGTCTGCTGAGATAGATTAGGAGAAAT
>NC_092213.1:67205995-67323783 GCF_043381705.1 Parasteatoda tepidariorum | reverse complement strand
GAGAGCTGATATATATATAGATAGATAGATAGATAGATAGATAGATAGATAGATATAAAAATTATTTTTAAAACTTCTTAATAGTTTTATGCTAAATATAGAAAAAATTAACATTACGTACACAAAAACAAAAAAAAATTTAATTAACTCTGTTGCCATGAACTTCTGTATAATTATTTTCGACATACCGTAACCTATTTTGAAATTCTTCAATATCTTAATTTATAGTCCCGGGATTTAAAATAATAACTTAATGTATAGGCTATAGCCATGAGAGACTCTCCGTAAATCAGATTCACACTATTTTGGACGACACCGTAAAATATACCCTCAACCTCTTGAAAAATATTCTGAAACATTCGATCGAATAATACCAGCCGACCATTAGAAAAGGGTGTAAAAATAATACTTCTGGTGTATCCCAGAATTTCCGTCTCCTCTCAACTGAGGTCGTAAATTTAAGTTGAGATTTAATGGGCCTGACGTCCTAAAGGAGCCCTAAAAATCTCGGATCTTTTAGCTTTATTTTTATATTTCGCGTCGTTTTGAAGCGCCAAAAGTTATATTAATTGGTATATTAATAAAAACCATGACTGAGAAGCGTAATTTTTCGTGGAAAAAATATTAATATATTGTTGTAAGATTGTGGATTTTCTTTTAACTCATTATACACTGCCAAAAATATTGTAATAATGTTTAAAAAAGAATTCCTTTCTAAAAAGGTGGTAATACAGAAATATATCAGTAATCTATATACTAAGTAGATATTTCTTTCTTTAATTTATCATTTTAGCTTAGAAAAAGTATTGTGCATTGACTTCAAACCAAGAAAAAAGTATATTTAGGTATTATTATTTAGTTTATATTATTAGTAGGACTAAAAATTAAGTAGACAAAATAAGTAAATAAATAATTAAAAAATGAATTAATTAATTAGTGATAAAAATGAAATACTTATAAGACCGTCTCTATAATGTCCCATATTTAGCAACATTTTTGACCACTTCCTCCCTTTTACCTCAAAGAGACACATTTCACTATACCTTCTTCCCCCATTTTTGCCGTTTTTAAACGTCAAAAATTTTAAATTTTTTATTTCCTTTAATTATTATATTTTTAAATATTATAATTCAAGAAGGGAGGTCAATTCTAAGGAGCTATTTTCTCTTGTGCGTCACACATTCGTTCATTTGATCATTATTCATCAATTTTATTCGTTAATTGTAAGCACAGAAGTTAATAAATTCTGTTATTTATAAGCGCAATTGTTCAAATTTAATTCTTTGCAATGAGTAAAATGTTGAAAATCTCACCTACATTTCCACCGAAAAAATAGTCTTTAAAAGCAAATTAATGTTTGCTAATAAGCTAAGTGAATTTCTTTTTATAAATCAATCTCAATTCGAAAAATATTTTAACATCACATAAATAGAAAAAAAAAATGGCCTTATAAAAGGCTTAATTTTGCTTCGCGTAATTTTCCAAAGTATAAAGAAGCTATTACTTATATCAATAATTGTATTAACTTTTTTTTAATATTTTATAACCACCGTTGAACAGCCGACCAATATTTGGGTTTACGACTACTAATGCTCGTAGCCTTGTAATTTTGAACCTAATCCAGAAGACAAGGGAACTCTTCGATCAAGTATTAGAAAAAATTTTACCTTCGTGGAGAACTTTTTGATGGAACTGATCCGCATTTGCGCTACATGGTGAGGAAGACCCCGAGAACCTCCCACGGTTAGCCTAACGGCAAGGGGACTCTAATCAGGGCCGCCTCGAAAGAAGCCGCCTCCTTCTTTCGAGGCGGCCTTGCTCTAATCCATGATCTGTCTACCACTGAGGATAGTTTACGTCAGCACTGTGGTAGCTGCAAGCTGGAAGCGGAATTCGTATCGACCAGCCATCGCTTGGATTCGAACCCGGTTCACCTCATTGGAAGGCCAACGCTCTCTCCCCTGAGCTATCGCGGCTCAATTGTGTTAACTGTTGAGAATGATTTCGCTCTTTATTGTAATGAGGATAGCAAAATATCTGATGGGTAGAGGTAGAAAATTCACAAGAGACTATCGCGCCAACTATTCGTTCTACAATAAATATTTCACGAAATTATCTTTCGCCTGGTAAGTGGTCTGGAGAATAGAATAAAACTAAGTATGCAAAAAAAAAAAAAAAAAAAAAAAAATGGGAACATAGAATAAGTTTGTTTGGAGCTAAACATTATCACAAACACTGGATTACTTTTTAATATACTCCAATCCCGCAGTGGTTAACCACTTTGATAAGCCTGAATAAAAACCGAGGGAGCGCGGTATCAGTTCTCGTTAAACTGCTCTACCGTAAAGTGCTTTACTTCGCACAGGTCGTTTGGCTGCCACTACGGGGGAATCATCTCCTTTGCAGAGCTTCAAAATTCTGATGGCGTGTCTTCGGATCATCGTCAGAGATGTTTCCTAGAGCGTCGAAAAGATACCATTATGCAGCTTTAGTACAATGTAAATAAAGTACTTTCATTGCTTAATACATTCCAAATTTTCTAAAAGTGTATCGAAAAACCAAATTCAGTACTTATCTCTATTTTTTACTTAACTAGGAGGATTTTTTATTTCACTTTCTTATTGCACCAAACCCCGTAATTCTTTCTCATACATCACTACTTATTTCTCCTTAAATATCAATATTTTCCGCAAAGCACGGAACAGCCTGGTTTCAAAATAAACAATTATAGTAACTTTTTATAAGAACAATTTGTTAATGTGTTAATCGTAGCGAAATGATGATTACCTAAACGTGAAAAATAACTATCTGTACTTGAAGAAAAAAATTAACCAATGAACTACAAATTGCGAAAACTCAATCAGAAGAAATAAATGAGAAATAAATTTACTTGTTAAAAAGACTTATAGCGATTCGAACTTTCTTGATCACTATTTATTAATTAATTAATTATTTTTATTTAGAAAAAATTCCAAAATGAGTGTCAAGATTTATTTCTAGTAACATGTAATCGCTCTACCCCTCTTTCTATTTTTGATAGATTTTTACTGGAGCACGAGCTTATAAAATGAAGAAATAAAATTCTTGCGAGGAAAAAATAAATTTTCTATAACAATGGATAAATAATCAATATTTAAAGAATTTTTTACGTATTATTTATCATAAATCTGTAGATTAAAAATATATCTTGAACAAGTAGAGAAAAAATTTGTTACATTAATTACAAAACNCGTAATTCTTTCTCATACATCATTGCTTCTTTCTCCTTAAATATCAATATTTTCCGCAAAGCAAAGAACACCCTGGTTTCAAAGTAAACAATTATAGTAACTTTTGTATAAGAACAATTTGTTAATATGTTAATCGTAGCGAAATGATGATTACCTAAAAGGGAAAAATAACTATCTGTACTTGAAAAAAAAATTAACCAATGGAATACAAATTGTGAAAACTCAATCAGAAGAAATAAATGAGAAATAAATTTACTTGTTAAAAAGACTTATAGCGATTCGAACTTTTTTGATCACTATTTATTAATTAAATAATTATTTTTATTTAGAAAAAATTCCTAAATGAGTGTTAAGATTTATTTCCAGTAACATGCAATCTCTCTACCCCTCTTTCTACTTTTGATAGATTTTTACCGGAGCACGAGCGTATAAAAGGAAGAAATAAAGATCTTGAGAGAGAAAAATAAATTTTCTATAACAATGGAAAATAATCAATATTTAAAGAATTTTTTTCTGAAAAAAAAAACGTAAAAAATCACTTAAATTAGCAACAACTTTCGGACGAATAAGAATTTTGAACATATAGGAATTTTTGAACAAAGTATTTCTCTCCTTAAAATTATAATACGAAATGGTCCTATCAGTACATCAAATTTCAACTCTATAATTGTATTTTAACGAACAATCAATCAACCAATATGTTTTTTTCTCAATATATATAATTACAAGTTAAACAGTTAGTAATTCTAGAACTAATAATGAAATCGGAATTTTTATTTTATCGAACTTCTTGTACAGATTTTACAGTTTAACATTTTAAGTCTTTTAGACTTACAGCAGCAGAAAAAAAAACAACAAAAAGAGGAAAGAGAGCACTTAAAATTGGAATTATTTTCAACTCTGAAGTTATATTCTGCTGTCTGTAAAATTTTTTAAAACGAGTTTAACAGATACTAATTTTCGAAGAAATTATCAAATGCTAATCTTTTTTATTCAATATTTATACATATTACATATAACATTCAACAATAATAGACGGGAATCTATTATTTACGTATTATTTATCATAAATCTATAGATTAAAAATATGTCTTGAACAAGTAGAGAAAAAATTAGTTACATTATTTACAAAAAAGCATATTTGAAACGAATTACATTCGCATCATTATTTAATTAAATTTTGCCGCCTGAAAAATCTAAAGAATGCAGTGAAATACTAATGGTATCTAATATTACATTTAAGTAATTGAATTACGCGTATGGAATGTTTACGCTCTTAATTGTAATGAAAAAATCTGATTGGTTTAGATAGAAAAATCCTCGACAGACTACCGCGCGACATTCTTTCTAAATTTCTCCCAGAATTGTCTTTCGCCTAATGAATGGTCTGATGCATAGAATAAGATCGCGCATGTGAGAAAAAGAGAACATAGAATAAGTAGTCTGGAGCTGATCTTTATCACTAACTCTGGATCACTCTTCAATGGAAGATATATTCGGCAAGAAGAAAAAAAAGTGCACAAGGAAAAAATTAATAACTCCAATTAAGGGCAAGACAAATACGGTGGTCTCTCGAAGTCTTGATTTCAGTCGCAGTTCCGGCCAAAAGGCTTCTATCGGTGGCCGTGTATATTCGTTTGGCGATTGTTCATTATTTGAACATTCGTCGTTGTCCAGAGGTCGATAACCACCAAGCAAAAAATGAATAAAAACGATGTGTTTTGTGAAGTGTGGTTTGTCGATTTGAAAGGTTTTTGAAGCTGATTGTTGATAATTTATTTGCCCATTTGTAAAATGTGTTTTCTAAACTTCCTCCTTTGCCAAGACAATATTCAAAATGAAGATGAAAAGCGAGGATTTTCTCTAGTCAAGCGTGAAAGCAGCATTTGAATAAAAGATAATAGTGTGGCAGTTTCTTCCGTTTATTTAGTTTATTATTATTTTTTTTTATTTTCGTGTGCTTGTAGATTTAGAAGCAAAGTCTTAAATAATTTTACGTTGAAATCTTATTAAAAAGCTTTGCTTTTAAGACTTGAAATATATACCATACAAAAGATTTTTTCTTTCTTCGATACACTTCAATATCGCAGATAGAAATACGGAAAAATTATTTTTTAATGCACTGTTAGAATTTTTATTCTAAATGTATGGTAAAATAGGCGGGAGAAATCTGTTCATCTGATTAACCGCAAAGTTTTCTATAAAAAACATTTATTACCTTTACTGTTTTTCAACCATTTACAACTAGCATGGTTTTAAAACCGTAAAAAAGGAAATTAAACTGGGCTTTAGAGATAGTTCAGAAGCTTTATGGCACTATCATCTATGTGTGAATGAGAATATCATATTCATATAGTCCAGGGTAACAAATTGGTGAGTGCAGGTCGCTTGAAACTCTTTATGTGTGTTGAAAGGAATGGAGAAATATTGTGGTGTCAATGTTGGAACTTGAATCCCCCGTTCTATAGCGCATGAGATTTACAAATTAGTCATCGCGGCAGTTTTGTGTCTGATTTCGTAACTTAAAATATCGTCTGAACTAATTAATTGACATATTTGAGGTCACTTTCTCAAACCATTAAGATTGAGTCCTAGAACGCAAAGATCCGATCATTAGATCAAAAGTTTCCTTGGGCGGTCCGTTTTCTGCTCACTGTACGATAAATATAACGAAAAACAGAGTGTTTAAATTGTCCCTAATACAGATGTTGCACAAGCTACCTGTCCTAATGTAGTTCTTGACATGAATAACAAGATCTAATTTAGATTTCAGAGTTTTATCATTTTCTTATCTTACGAACGTCACATCAAAAAACTAGGTTTGAACTCGATGACAACCATTTAAGATAATGTCACGATGAAGTGTGATCCTCCAAATTCCTCCGACAGAGATGTTAAAAAGAAATGATCTGGCAACACCAGATTAGAAAAGATAAGTTACATACGCATATCTGCCCACATCTGCGCTTTTTTCAGGAAAGTTTTTCTAACTGGTACTTAATTGTGTTAATCGTAATTTGTTAATCGTGTGCAGATTTTTAAAAATCACGTCAGTATCGAAAAACAAATTATATCAATTGGTTACTAAGCTATCAAGATATATGTTTTAATTATTCATGTACGATGATAGTAAAAATCATTTTAGATCAAAAATTTAAAAATGAAATATCAAGTTTTCAGAAATGAAATATTAAGATATAAATTTTGCTATCTTTTTAAATGTAAAAATAAAATCCTCTCCAAAAATCGGACCTGACAACTTTTATCCTATCTGAGGAAATATTAAATACTACATACCCTCCCCAGTGGTAATGAAAGATTAATTGAAATGCATTTGTAAATTGCAACTGCACCGGATTTGACGAAATATTTTTAAAAACGGTAGAGAACTAACATTTTCAAAATTTGTGTTAAATTTGCCAATTATTTACAGGCTCACCATGGTTTTAATGTACTATAGTGGCATATTACGTAAGAACGAAGTTTAAGTTATTTTAAGTTTAGTATTTTTCATTTCAAGCCATTTTCCCACCACTTTTAAGTATCATATGAAATACAACTTTATTGTAGTTATCTAGTGGTAACACTTTTAATGAATGGGCATACATATTTTTATTCATCAAGTTTAACTATTTAAATCACTACCAATATTATTAAAACTTCTGTAGAGAGTGGAGCAGTACGCGTCCCTACAAATGCATTGTTTCAGATCGAAATATTTCTCACATGTCTTTGTCTATTCGATATAAATACAAAGACAGATAAATGAATTATTTAAATTACAACTTTTTATTTATTTGAAAAAAAAGAAGAAGAAAAACCATGAGAAATAGATGAAATTACGTTTACTAATACTCAGTCATAAATTGCAGTCTATGCATGATACAATTTATATGTAAAAAACGGTAGTACATATTTGTTTACATCAAGCGAATATTTTTTTCTATCATTTTAACTTTAAAAAACACTTGACTTTAACTTCAAATCAAAATACAAATAAGAATAAAAAAATATTGGAAAAATATTCTTTTAAGCTGTTTACATCTATTCCTAATAATTATTTCGCTATTTCTTATTAACTAAATTATTTTATTATTTTAAAAGTTTTAATGAAAATTTATTGTGTCGTTTTTAATAATCGTTTATTGTATCATTTTTTAAATTGTTTTAAATCCCAAGAAATTGAAGCTGTGAGATATTACCTGGTTAAAAACTTTATTCACTTCAAAAATATAAAACTAGGAAATAACAGTTGACAAGTTTCAAGAGCTCAAAAACAGGAGTCCATTTTCAAGACTTGCCAGACTTGAATGAGAAGAAACAAAGGTGATTTGAAATACATGTGGTTTTTCTCTCTCTCGGCAACTGTGGTTTTTCTAGATTTGTTTAGCACTTTTATTTTTTTTTTTTCCTTCTTCGTTGGCAACTTTACATTCTACATTTCAAATCACTTTTGTTTCGTTTCATTCACGTCTGACAAGTCTTGAAAATGAGTGCCTGTTTTTGAGTGCTTAAAAAATGTCGAGTGTTATTTCTTATTTATATATTTTTGAAACTTTTAATCAAGTTAAATCAATTGTATCGTATTCTTTACATTTTTGAAAAATCATCCCTAAACTAGTAAACGCTAGCGCAAGGCATAATTTAAAATAAATAAATAAATAAAATTATCCAGCGATTTGCCATTAGCTAAAAAAAATGTTTTAATTGTAGAGCCAGTGCACTAACTTCACGGTGAATAACCTAACTCTAAAGTTAAAGATTAGATCTTGTTTACCTGCCATGTAAAATTCCGTTATTGATCTCGCCTATGGAAGGGTGGTAAACTAACCCCTAATTTTCGGTCAAATATTCTTTTGTTCCATTCCCCCCTTCTTCTTTTATCTGTCGGAACTGTTGAAAGTGCAAAAAACACAAACCCCTGTGGTCCAGTGACCCAGCGGTACAAGTGAAAGTAGATGGATTCACAATTTAGGCAGACGATTTTTAGACACTCCCACCCTTTTCTCTTTTACTTTTTTTTCCAACCGAACACCCCCGTCTGGCGAAAACGACTTGGCGTCGGGGCGGGGTAGTCCTGCATTGACGGATGACAAAAGGTTAAAGAGACAAACGAAAACTAAAGCACAGGTAGGCAGGTAAACTCTTGCCGCTGCACCCTCTCTATGCAGACGATGACTTAAGAACTCATTTTAAAAAAATCAGGCGGATTTGTATTTGAAAACGAACGACTAAAGAATAGTTAATTTTGAATGGTAATGAGATGAAAGCGATAAAATTATACTTTTAATTTTGCAAAATATTTGCGTTTACAATATTTGGTCATAACATCTTTCATTATTTAAATAAATGATGTTTATGTATTCTTTAAATCATTAAAAGATTTGGGTGTGTCAACTGATAAAAAATAGATTAAATTTTGAATCTGTACATTCAAATTAATATATATATATATATGTAGTTAAATTTTTATTGTCTATATTCTGATATACAAGGATTCTGATAAATATGTCGTAGGCTAATTATTATTATTATTATTATTATTTAAATACAACTGGTGTTGAACAGCCGACTTAATTTTGACGGAAACAGCCAACTCCGTAGCCTTTTTTTTTAACCCAACCCAGAAGACAAGAAAACTTTTTGGAAAACCATTGGGCAAACTAGTTATCTTAGAGTACTTTTTAATGTAACTAAGCCTCATTACCGTTACATGAAGACGGAAACCATGAAAACCTTCCACAGTTAGCACGACAGCAAAAGGATTTTAACCCATGGTCTGGTCATTGAAAAACTTGATATTTTGCAAACAGCCATTAATTTTTTTTCTTTTTCGATAGTCATGAGGCTAATTGGAAATGTATCGAGCGCCTTCTAATTAGACTGATACTTTTTAGGCTTATTGTTGTGAGCCTACATGCTGTTTGGCTTGTTAGAAAATCTGCCATTCATTTCTCAATTTGTCTGATTTTTTTTCAGGCAGTTTAGAATAAGCCCAGAGAAGGAAGGGCATATTGGTCAATAATCATTTAGTGAATAACCTTATTAAAAGTTTATAGTAATATAGCAATAAGCTTAATCAAGCTCAGTCAGATAGGGTAATTCTATAATTCCTAATTACTTTAAATCGATATAAACTGATTATAATAAGCTTAAAAATATCAAGCAGAATAGAATGTAATGAAAATACAATTAGCCTGTTTCATCGCAATATGACATTGACATTTGCAGAGACAGATTTTTCAATTAGTATACGACTTTTACACGCTTTAGCCCACAGCTTTCAGGGAAAAAGTGTAAAAAATGCATTTACTTTGTAATACAATTCCATGAGCTAAATAAACTTAAAAGAGAAAATTTTACGATGTTCAGGAAAAATCTGCTTGGAAACGATAAGCAGCAATTTGGTATGAACAGGGAAAAATGAAAAAATTCCGTTAAAACCCTTTTTTTAAATGCTTGGCAATGGAGAAAGTGCAAAATTTAACAATCGTTTTTTTTCTTTTCTTTTTCGTTCTTTAGAAAATTTCCTATAAACAAAAATCCTCCATAAAAAAAAAAAAAAAAAAAAAAAAAAAAAAAAAAAACGAAGTACTTTAAATAAATTGTATTCCCGATAATCGGCTATGCTATCCTATAACGCATTAAAGCTTAAATGTGCTAATTAATTAATGCAAACTATATTTTAATCTACAAAACGAGATCGCAAACCAAACTTTATTTAAAAATTCGATTTTTTTTTCTCTCCCAATTTTGATTTTTGACCCTCAAAATATAAACAACCGAAACTTGAAAAATATTGTTACAATAGTTAATTTAGAATCGCGGTTAAAATTTCCAGTCCCATAAAAATAATCTAACGTTTTGCTTACTAATAACTCTAAAATCGAATTTTTTTATGAGCTTCATAAGTTCGTTTTCTATACAGAAATAAAACGTGCAAAATCATCCAAAAATAGAAAGATCAAAAGTGTTCACTCTGAGGAGTACTTGATTAAGTGCAATTTCATGGAAACAAAACAACTAAATAGAATCTCAGATTAAGACAGTATGTTTAAATACGGTTCTTTGTGTTGCCTTTACAGAACTCTCTAACTATAACTTCTCGTTGCGATTCCTCCGAAAGTTCATTATTTTAAATATTATGTTTTAGAAAAATATAATTAAGAACCATGACCGAAATCGGATGAACAGTATCTGAGATCACGATTGTAAACTAAAGTATGTTTTTACATGTTATACATTTTATAACTTTTAGTTGCCGCTGTAACTACTCTAAAAGTAGGAGTTTTAAAATTTTTTTATTGATTCATTAGTTTAAGTATTAAAATTTTTAGAAAATGATAAAATAAAATAAACTTTCCTTTGGAAGAAAGTGTTCCCTTAATGTTGTTTTTTTTCGAACGCTCTGTTCAATAATATGCTATTTTCATAGCTATTGTGAATTTGTAACAGTTATTCAAAGTTTAGCCTATCTTTATCCAGCGCCCTCTATGCTGATTCTGAAATTGGCGTAAACCGTCAATATGTAGAAAAGCAACAGTTTTCTGAAAATGAGTAGCCTTTGTGCTCTAATTTTTTTAATATTTACAGAGTTACAACGATGCTTAATTCTAAATGCTAATTAGGTCGGCTGTTCAACGATGGCTAGAAAATAAAATAAAACAATACTGAATTATCTAGGCTCATAAAAATTTGCAAAAACTGATAATTGGATACCTACAAGTGACGTCGTCGTACGTAAATCGCGTTATTTGTCAATTCATAAGCCAATCACGTCCGACACACACGCGTGACGTCGCTTGCAGGTATCCATTTTAATCTGGTTTAAATCACGTGGTTAGGCATAATCACTTCACTTCTTCTCTATTTGCAAACCGAACTATTCATTGATTTTGATCATTTTCATTTGGGTGAAAAATCTCGCCAAATGGGCAGTTTTTATAGAAGTTTAATCATATTTAAATATGTTTGTTATTTGTATTTTCTAAGATTTAGCCTATCTTTAAGGCTTGATAGTATGCAAACTTAAAAATGATAACTTTACCTGAAATAAAAAGCACTCATCTCTTTGATACAGAATTTTTATAAAACATATTTATCTTACTTTTTTCGTTATTTTGCATTAATTTAGAATACAATAAGTGAAAAATATTAGATTTAGTATTCTAATAATTTATGGAAATGAATTACAGCATTAAACGCCGGTGTCTTTTTCTGCGTTAAAGGTAAAATCTTCCAAACTATAATTTTTAGAATTTGCACTTATTTGAAGTTATATAGATCTACGAGAAACACTTATTCACCATTGAAATTTCTTTAATTTTCAAAAACAATTATCGAAAAATTTTTGAATATAAATGAAAAAAAAATTAAAAATACTTTTTTTTGGATTTTATAATTTAGTTCAAATATAAGTCCAATAATCTAACAGATTTTTTTAGTAACTGTCAGACTGTATTTTATAATTAAAAGTACCAAAATATATATTTGTGCTTGTAATTAGAGTATCAGGAAGAAATTATATAAAAGGAACACCGGTGTCATATCTGCATTAAAAGGTTCAATTGTTTCTTTCTTTCTTTTTCTTTTTCCTTTTGGAAAACACTGTTAAATCCTTTTATCTTTGTGTTTATGATTAAAAACTGAGCTAAAATTAATAGTAATAATATGATCAAGATAAAAATTAAAAAAAAGGAAGAAAGAAAGAAGAGTAACGATGATTTTGAAAAAAATTGATCATCATCAACCACCTACATTCCTCAAACTTGACAGAGATGACAAAATTAACCCCGGATACGCAAAGTGTGGATTGCTACGATTACCACTTCAAAGAAAAACCTCAATTGAAACTGAATTAATTTATTCCGTTCATGTCGTCGAATTCGTTGAACAATTTACTTTTTTCGTACTCATACAAGTGGTGTGTCAACCACGAATCTACAATTTATAGATGATAAAACGCCGCGCCCTAAGTAATTAAATGTCCTTCACCAAAACAGTTTTCTTTACCTTTTGGCAATATCTAAATGCTCACGCGGCGACTGTATTGTAAGCCAATTTGGCGCAATTATTTACACATTGGCCTTTCATTTTAAATTACTGAATTCCGAAATTGTTTCGGAGAAGCAAAAAATGTATGATTAAAGAAACAACGACTTTCCCCCTTTTATCAAAAATAGGTGTTATTACCGATATAGTTGTTTGTTATTGATCTAACATGATTATATGTTTCGACTTTTATTTAATAATAGTTCTTCTCGAACTCTCAGACTATACAGTTTTCTATTTTAATGTCAAAATTTAGGTACTGATTTTCTTTTTCTTTTTTCGTTTTCTGTTAACATCTTTATTGGTATTATGTTTATTCATAAGAGAAAAATTCTTATATTTTTAAGGAAGAAATTGCACTTTAATGACAAAAATGAATTAACCAATTTTAGCTACCAGTTCTTACCTAAAAAGCCCTTAAAAATTAAAAAAAAATTTTTTTTTGAAAAGTCGCCTTGAAACTTCATTAAAAGATAAATACCGAAAAAATAAATAAATAAATAAAGAAGAAAATAAAAACAAGCATTGAAGCGATAAAATTTAGCTCTAATCGATGACATATAAATTCGTATGACAGATAAATTAGTTTCCATTGCATTTAAAAATTCCCACATTTATTGCTGATATATATATTATCCTACATATGTCTAAGATGACATATAAGATGAACTTCTAAAATCTAACTGATGACAGCGTACCTAAATAGTTAAAATTTTATTTTAATAGAAAGAGTGGCACATAAAAAGTAACGACCAATTTATTATCATTTTCAACAGGTATCACACACATTATTCCATTAACGAATTCGATTGTGCTGCTTTTCCTAGCTGCCAGCCTTCAGGTTTTTCAGGAAAATTTTTCTCAGCTGTAGTAAAATAACTATTTTCAGTAGAGTTCTTTTTAAAAATGTATTTTAAATTTCATAAAAATTAATTTCTTAAAAGTAACTTTTTAGATCAAAAAAATTATCCCAATGTAAAAATAACTTTTAAAAAAATGGTACACCATTTGTGCGTAGACCAGTTAGAAATTTTCTACCATTTGCTACCACTTTATATTTAAACTAACGCAAATGTGTTATTTCAAATCAAAATGTAGATATATAAATATATTTAATACATTATACTGAATACACGATTCTCTTGTTTCTTCATAATAAATTTCATAAAACAAATGATTAAACTATCACAGTTCTATAAATAAAATGATAATGCATTTCAGCTTCAGCTTTGTTGGAAATTTCAACTATTATCTACCACTTTACTCAAAAACAAATCGTACAAACAAATTTTACTGTTACTTTAGAAAAAAAAAGGTAACAGTAAGAAAAAAAAAAAGTATCTGAAATATATCATTTGAATATTTTCGGAATCTATTGTAAACTAGAATCTCAGGGTGAAAATATTTTAATAATAACAACCAAAGGATTTACCTGAAAGTATTCAGATTTGTTTAAGAGAATTAAGATTTTCATGTTAATTGTTTGAAATTTATTTAAATTTGACATTTTTTCTCTTAATGTTCCTTTACATTATAAACTTTACATTTTTAAACTTTGAAATTAGATTTTTTTTTAACGTTTATAATTCAAAAAATTTGAAATGTAAGTTTTTTTTTTAAAAATAAATGTAAAAAACTTCAAATAATGGAACTTGACTTCAAATAATGGAATTTTAGTCTCGCTCCAGGAACTCTAAATATTTTTTAATTTGTCTAAAAATATTTTGGTAAGTAAGAGATTTGAGAAATAGCTTTTTCACGCTTGAAATTTTTAATTTCGAATTGTTTTTTTTTTCAAGTACACCGTAAAAAAATCCTGGATCAAATTACTGAAAAAAATACTAGCACTCAAGGTACCGGTACTTTTTACAGTAAGATCCATTCCTACCGAAACATGGTGCTGAAAAAAAATTTATATGCTGTAATTTTTGCAGCAAAAATTACTGTAAAATCACTGAATCACTCAAATTAAACAAACATTTCTGTAAAAATTACGGCATAATGTTTTACGGTAAAAATGGATTTGACGGTGAAATGGATTTTACGGATGACGCACCCAATGTGCCGGTACTTTATACTGTAATTCGATCCTGAAATTTTTACAGTGTGTCCTCGAAATATATATGTAAACTAGAATCTCCCGCGTAAATAGTCTAATATAATAATAACTTCAAATTACTGGCACCCAGTGTGTGCCGGCACTTTTTACCGTAAACCGTAAAATTCAATCTTACCGAAACACGTTACGGAAAAAAAATTGATATACTGTTATTTTTACACCAATAATTACCATAAAATCACTGAATCACTCTAATTAAATAAACATTTCTGTAAAAATTATGGTATAATATTTTACGGTAAAATAGATTTCAAAATGGATGATGCGCCTAAAGTGCCGATACTGTATGCTTGTGATTTGATCCGGAATTTTTTACAGTCTACCCTTGAAATCTACATGCAAATTAGAACTTCACGCGAAAATAATCTAATATTATAATAACTTCAAAATTGGGTTGAAAATCCGAACCATACATATTTGTTAATGAAAATTAAGGTTTGAAACTTATTTAAATTTCAAAATTTTCCCCCCCGTTTTTGTTAAGAATAAATGTTCTAAAAAATACTTTAGAACCATAAAAATGAAATTTTATGCTTGTTCTATGAACTATAAATATTTTTTTATTCGTCCAAAAATATTGTGAGCTATAGGACCTCAGGGAAAACTTCTTACAGGCTTGAAATTTTGAAGAAAAAAAAATTAATAAATTAATAATTCGTGTAGAGAGATTTGTACTGTTTTTATTTCTGCCTAAATTACTGGTTTTGTAACTTCAGCTATAAATTTAACTCAAAAATCATAATTAAAACAATGCATTATTATATTATTTTCTTTAAACTAATTTATGTATTTTCACTTTAATCATTAAAAAAAATTTATTGTATTATTTGCACTTCTATTTTAAAACCCTTGTCATATCCTTTAACTAATGTGTTTCTTTTCATAAAAGAAATCGCAATAAAAAACCTAAACGAATAATTGTAGTTTTCGTTGTGAACCGTATAACTCAGAGCTGTAATCTTTTCGCAACAATAATCATCATCATTATAATAATTATTATTATCTTTCTATCACTACTTCACCTCCAACATGTTCTTAATGTTTAAAATGAGAATGCCAAAATGGATTACCGTTCGTAAATTTTTTCATATTCCTCCTTGTCCAACTATGTGCACTGAAACAATTGCATATTTTTCGATGCTTTTATATAAGTGCGTTAGTACGCGTTTTCTTCTTTTTTTCTTTACTACCAGAACTACCAGAAAATGAAACATGAAAGTAGATATAAAAAAAATAATAAAATAAAAAATAAACGAAATAAAAATTGAAAGATTAAAAGAGCAAACGACTATGCGGTAAGAATTGAGCGATGTTAGACGAAGGTGGAATAAATATAGGGGGAGAGTAAGTTGAAGAAGGGGAAATGGGGGATTGAAATCATCTTTTCAACCCCTCCCCCCATCCCATCACGCTTCTCAAAGATCCCTTTTGTTTCAAGGGTTACCCGTCAGGGGACGCTGCCGCAAGTCCGTAACGATGGTTGTGCAAGATGCGAATCTCACTCCGCGTTCGAACTTCGAAAAGTGTGGTCGAACGAGTATCGTTTGAAAGGAGAAAAAAAAAGTTCGAAGTTAGGGAAGGACAAGGGAAAAAAAATCTGACCACTTTTGACATTTGGCAAGAGAGTTTAAATGTTTTCTTCCTGACCAATTATCGTCTATAGAAAAAAACAAAATAATAATTCGACGGCAGAACTCACGTGTTTCTTGGAAAGTTGACAGTTTTGAACCGGACATTGCTTGTCAAGGAGTTTCGTCATCAACCGGTCACGCTGACAAGCTGTCAAATTGTGTCCTTCGGGCCACAACAAACGCGACCTAATCACCATCAAAAAACTAATTTATTCTCGGTTTTCCCCATTCTTATATGACAGGCAAACTTTGAAGAAAAAAAGGACAACAATTTACCTAACGACAAAAGAATCCTTTTAAGGTTGTGTTATTCTTGAATCAAAAGATGAGGAAGCACAGGTGATGCTCTGTAAATATTGATTATTCAAACCTTCAATGGACAAAATTATTTGACACTTAGATTGTGGACTAATAAATATTCAACCATTAGACATCACATTTATAAAAAGTGTTTTCTGTGTAATTAGTTTCAAATGCAAGCATTGGAAATTAGTACTTATTCACAATATGACCTTTGATCGACATGTGTGATTTATTGGTTGGTCAACCAGACATTTCTGTCGGCTACTCAAGACTGAAATCTTCTTCGCATCACAAAAGTTCATGTAAGTTACAATTATGATTTTGAGTTTTTTCAAAAGTAGTCTCTAAAAAAGTAAACAAGTTAATTTCATAGCACTCAAACTTCATATAAAAACTAGCAAGAAAACCTCATGTAACGAATTTAGTGATTTTAAACCTTTTGTTAAATAAATTAAATAAGCAAATAACTAAATTTCATAGTGTGCAAACTTCGTGTAAAAAAAATTAACCCGAAAAGTTCATGTATGAATTTAGTGATTTTAATTCTTTTGTTAAATCAATAAATAAATATCAAATAGTAATGAAATTTCATCGCATGCAAACTTCACTTAAAAAACTAACACAAAAAGTGATGAATTTAGTGATTTTAAACATTTTGTTAAAACAATCAAGAAATATCAAGTGATTAAATTTAATAGTTTGCTAACTTCATCTGAAAAACTAACTCAAAATGTTCATGTAATGAATTTTAGTGATTTTAAACCTTTTATTAATACAATAAACAAGTATCAAATAATTACATTTCATAGTTTGCTAACTTCATATAAAAAACACAGAAAAATTGAAGTGAATGATTTTGAATTGTTCATTAAAGCAAACAATTAAGAAAGAAAGAAATGAATTTTATAGTTTACAAAATTCATATAAAAAATTATGCAAATGATTATTATGATTTTTAATTTTTAATTAAAGCAATTTCTTAAAAACATTTGCGACTTTCATAGCATGCAAATTTTATACAAATCAGGAAAACCATATATAAAGAGATAAAATTTTTTAGGCCACATACTAGAATAATGAAAGTATAGCATATAATATATAGATATCATTAAATAACATATAAATTATTCTTTTGAGCAAGGAAACTTTAATAAAATAAGCATTATAAATATTATGTAAATCTTATATAATCTGTGACTATGATTTAAAACATGATTTTTTGCTCTTTAAATGATAGTTAAAGAAACAGCTAAAGTGCACTATAACAAGCAAATCAATATTCTAATGTGCTTTTATGTTTCACAAAATAATATTTAAGCAAGAAGTAGAGTTCATAAAAAAATTTTTATGATGTGTAGATTATAAAAATTTCCCATGGATGACTTGTTACATAAATTAGTATAAAAACAAATAAGATTACTTTACAGTATGAAAATAGTGCTTAAATAAAAACAAACCACTTGGGCAAACAATACAAATCATTTTTAAAGCAAAAAAAAAAAAAAAATCTAAACAAATGCCATAGATTGTCAATCTTTATTAAACGACAGAAAACGCGTCCAACCAAATAAAATGTTAAAGAAAAGGTAAATTAATTTTACTATTGTTTATATACAATAACTCATATAAATAAAATAAATGCATATACTTTAAATTTTTTTATTCTTCAAAAAGTTGGAAAAAAATATATAATAATATAAATTTAGCGTAATACAAACAATTATGAAATCTCTATATTTAAATAAAAATTTAACTTAAATGCGTTTTTCATATGTTTTAAAATTTTTTATAAAAACTAAATTTCAAAACTACGCAATGTTTCATAGTATAATATGTATAAGTATAATGCTATGTGTAGAATAAAATAAGTATTTATTAAAACCATAGAATAAGTTATAAATTAAAGGAAATCACTATTATAAACAATATTACTGTTAAGTTCACTTCTTATACTTAATTGCCTACACTGCTAACTTTTTATACTTAAGGTTACCTTAATCATTTAAGGGATCTATGTAAATTATATCATACATATAATACATACGCGTAAGTAAAACTTATTCAGTAAGTAAAGCTTGCTTAGTTAAAGTTACTGAGTAAAACTTATTTAAGTATTTATTGCACAAAAGTCGAAAAAAATGCACACAACTTAAAATATACCACTTTGAATAAGGTTATTCTTTTTTAAAAAAAACTTTACACTTTTAAACGCTGGTATTTTTGATACTAAAATTTATAAATATTAAAATTTGCTATTAATTTACAGCAAAATAGTTCATACATTAAAGCAATGTCTCTGAAATTTTTTAATATTCCTAATATTTGGCAAAAATAGCATCAAAATAAGGTAAATTGTGTTTTCACAAAATATCCATTGACTGGTTTTTGTTTGTTTGCTAAATTTTTAGATTAATACACTTAATTTTCATTACTAAATTTCTCTCAGAAATAATAAGGAAAAATAAATGTATTTATGTAAAAATTTATTACACTATTAATTATTTATTTGTAATTTATATACTACTTGTTTCTTAATATGTATTGTCAGAATTTTTAAAAATTTATCGATAGTAATAAACCGTAGTATTGTTTTTCTATTCCTAAAAGAAAATTTATTAATTAGACCATGAACATCATTTCCATGAGAATATGTGCAAAGTCATAAATCTTGAAACACATTTAAACTTCAAGGTTGACTCTTGACTTCAACTCTTGAAACTTAAAAGTTGTGAGAAAAAAATCACGTTTTCATACAATATTTATTCATCGACTGTTTTTAACTAAATTGTTTTTTTTCTTTCCTCTTTGTTTTTTCCTTCTTCTTTTTTTCCCCAATACGGAAAAGAGTAGCTTGATTTTCAAAAATTTAATAATGCTTTTTGTTTTGTTTCAAATAAGAAAAATAATTTAAAAAAATTATAAATAAATAATATTCGTTTATTTTTTATAAATAAATGAGTTTTAAATATAATAGTAAGCATAATTATAAGTAAATGAATCATAAAGACACTACTAAAGTTTTTATGCGCTGAGGAAAAAAAGTATCTTAGTAACTACCATGATATGGTAACATTTACCGTGTTTCTGCTAATACTAAAAAGCTCGGTAATTTTTACCGAAGCACTTTAGAGATGATTTTGGTAAAATTAACAATGGAATATAGTTTTATGACAAGTGATAACATTTGGTAAATGTGAAAAAATGGGTTTTAATAATACCTTAGAGCATGGCGTGAAAACAATTTTTTCAGAAAAATTTCCATTTCATTTCCGTTTTTTAATTTTACTACATGTGTGTGTGGTAATAAGAGGTATAATTTTGAAAACCAGAATTTCCGGTAAACCGTAATCATATGACTGAAAAATGTAACAAAATTTTTTCTTATATATACTGTGCATTTTAGTTTTATTAACCAGAATTATATTTTTTTAAATTTATTTATTTTTTTAACCAGAAATATCATAACCATACAGTACGGAAATTTTACCATATCTTTTTTCTCCGTGTGCTGTTTTAGAAAATTTCAAATAATTTAAACCTCAATATCGTTTAAATTTGGAATAAAGTTATTATGGTGCTTTTGTTACACGATATTATGGCTCAAAATGAACTGGAACTTGGTTAAACTTAGTACCTAAAAATGGTACTTGCAAATTTGCCGTCAAATTATGGTTATGGGTTGTGTTTTAAAATTGATTCAAGTGATTTTTCTTAGATAGTGTAAATAGATTGATTCACATCTTATTTTTAAAGTTTTTCACAACGTAAACAAATTTTTAATCTTCAAAGTTTCAAACCTTCTTTTTATGAAACAAATCTACTCGCAAGAATTAGTATTTCTCAGGGTGCATCTGTGGTTTGTAACATATGTATACAACATATTCCAATGTAACATATTCCAGGGTTCCATGCAACATTATCTAAATGTAACATATTCCAGGGATGTAAACTGCTCCGCTTTCAGCAAGAGTTTTAATAAATTGGTAGCGATTTAAATTGTAAAACTTGTAGAATAGGGATAATTACATCTGCTCTTTAAAGAAGTAACCACTAGATAAATGCTATAAAGTTGTATTTCATATGATACTTTAAATTTTTGATATGTAGTGGTGGAAAAATTACTTTTTATACAAAATACTAAAGTAAAAGTAACTCAAATTTCGATACCACTAGAAAATGCTATTTTACAAAGCGAAGCAAGTTTTCATCTCTGCTATTCTGTCCAAAATTTCAGAGTGTGTTGAACACATGCAAAAATTTGCATCATAATTTAGCTCAAGGTATAGATTATTGGGCCGATTTCAGTATTTCAGTTATTCTCCGCATAAATATTTAATTTTTTTCATGAGTTTAATAGCATTATTTTAATGTTTGCGTTTTTCAAATATCATAATTTAAAGAAATTGAAAAATATTTTAAGTAAAATTTATTTAAATGTAACTTATTCTGTTCAGAATTTCAAAGTGAGTGGAGCGTGCAAACAAATTTGCATCATAATTTAGTCCAAGGTGCAGATATTTGACCTGATTTTAGTTATTCAGTTATTGAAGTTTTTCAGTGATTATCAGTTTAAATATTTAAATTTTTTAAAATTATTTCATGATTTCTTATAGCTTTATTTTAGTGTTTTTGCTTTTAAAATATCATCATTTAAAGAACGTGAAAAATATTTTAAGTTCAGGTTGAAATTTCAGATCGTGTGGAACGTGAGTTCAAATTTGCATCATAATTTAGTTCAAGGTACAGATTATTGCCCCGTTTTTTATGAGAGCATAAGCACTTTATGAAATTAAATATAAATCTAGTCAAAACATTTCTCCCTTTTTCTGATAAACAATCCTACATCACATTTCAAATATTAAATACGTTCTATAAGGAAAAGCTTTCTATTACATTGATTAAATTTAAAACCAACAATCGCTTATAAAGTCATGCACAAAGAATAATCAGTAACTGATTAAAATAATAATTACATTGGAAAAGGTAAATCAAACTAACTGGAATTCATTGTTTAGATAGAAATATGTTTTAAATATTGAATTGCAAAGAAATAGTTGTGGTTACTGTTCTAAACAACTGTATTTAACAATATAGGAGTAATTGTATTTCTATGTAAACTATTATAAAGAAAACTAACTGGTTACATTTTTTTAAAGAAAAGGTTAGTTGCTTATGAGTATTTTCTTTGGAATAATATCTTGATTCAATAGTTCATAATTTCATCTAAATTGGATTCTAAATCTAAAAAATCCTCATATTGCAAATCATAAACATTTATTGCGCAATCAATAGATATATCATGAACGTAACGTGATTTTATATTTATTACATAAACATTATTTTAACGTTTATTAAAATACTTATTTTTGGCATGATGACTTATTTATAATGAATTATTTATAACAATGGTAAATTGTAGTTTTGTATTTAAAACTGTCGTATGGATGTAACAATACAATACAAGGAATTTTTAAACTGATTTAAACTCTGATTTTTTAAAAAAAACTATCTAACTTCTATAAAAATATAAAAGTCTTTAATTTAGAAAATTTTTAAACTTTAAATTGCATTGTATAAATCATCGTACTTATTTGAAATTGTATAGTATTATTATAGTGCTTGATGTCAGATATTAACTGTAAAAATGTTAAACTAATGTGTTACAACTAATATGCAGATAAATGTATTGATATAAATATAACACTGCCCCTATCTTAAACATTGTTTAAGAGCAATCTTAAAATTCATAGGTATAAGCGAAATGTTTTGTTTTTTCTTTGCTTCAAAAACTTTCTTCACTTTCTTTTTACTTAAAAGCTTTCTTTTTTGTAAGAATAATTTATATAATTTAGTGAAATCTGTAACACGACGAAATAACTAATATCATAGCAAATGCATTTTAATGCATTTTAAATATAAATTTCATTTTTAACATTTAAATTAGTATAAAGATGCAATCATTGATATTAAAAAATGTAACTTTTCTAAATTGCAGATGCGTTATCTGTTGTTAGCTAAATTCTTTATTTCGTTACAAATTTTTTCCCAATTTGCTGATATTTTGAAGCAAATACTTACTGTTTAATTTGCAGTTATTGCATCTTAGACTAATTTATTGCGATTGAATTGCAATTTCATTTCGTCTAAAATAAAAATTTAAAATAATAATAAAAATAATACTAAATAAATTAAAATGTAAAGGTAGTTTCTCAATTTCAGATAAATTTAAAAGGTTTTGTACTATTACAAACCTGATTGGAAAACATTGAAACTGTTTGCTGCCGCAAAACAATTCATACAGAATACAGTTTGGAATACAGGATGGGAGTGTAGATTAACTTATCTAAAGTTGAATTCAAAGAATAAGCTTTTTTTTATTATCCCTTATAGAATTGTGTTTTTTTAGTTATAATTTTTTTTTAGATTTTATAAATAATTTAAATTATTACTTTTTTCGCAGAATTCGTAGCAATATATCATGAACAAAAAAAACAAAAAAATACATTCATAAATGTATATTTATGTAATTTGATTTCATAGTTTCTGCCCTAAAATATTATTTCTTAGAACAAGTATGCGATACATTGCAGTGCAGGTTGTAAAGTTAACACGGCAATGTATCACATAAATGTAAGTATCACTTCATCATCAGTAATTATTAGAAAGAAAAAAAAGTACTCATTTTTTAACGCGTTGTAAATAGAAAAAAATACCTTATCTATCTTTATTTTGTTTGAAAAATTGAATCATAAAAGAAAAAAGGAATAAAATTAAAAAATACATGGCAGCATTTATTTTTTATTTATTTATTTATTTATTTTTGAAATACCTATATAAGATTTTTAAATGTGCTATAACACTATATATGTTCAACAACATTAAAGCGTCCTACCACAAAGGCAAGCGTAATAAGTTATGAAGTTAAATGTCACAAATAATGTCAGACTTATTTATTTTGATTTTAATGGAACTAAAATAACATTTCCTATAGAGATTATGATTGTAATTATACTAAGAAATAAAAGAACTAATGCTATTCGTCAAATTGTTCATGCCAAAGACCTCGGTTCCAACTGTTTTTAAAATGCACATATGCGTAAACAAGATGTTTCTAATGGGTGGTGAATTTAAAGGAACATATTTCGAAGGAATTAAATTATTTATACAGCATATATATATANTATGTATATATATATATATATATATTAACACATGACAAACCTCGAAGCGTTGAAATATTCTTTTATTATTATTGTTATTTTTTTTCAATGTAAGTTATAGATTTACTCTGCGGCGTCAAAGAGTTTGTTCCAAAATGTAAGCATAATTTGAGATAAGCACATTTTAGTAAAATTTGATAGTTTATTAAAATTTGATGACTTAGTTTAGTATTTTTAGAATGATGACAAAATTCAAATGTCCATTACTACATTGATTTTCTCCTTTCGCTCATAATATTACTTCCAAGTTCCTGCTTTGCGATTACACAACTTCTGGTGCATTCAACACTTTTTTATTCGTTATTTTTCTTTCTGCACAAATATATTAAGAATCATTCCCACACAAAATCGATTTCTTAAATTGGCGATAAAATGATGTGACAAATCTTCAATAACTGAAATTCATCTACCCGTGGTACTAAACCAAACAAATGACGACTTTTTATTACATGGAAGATATTCGTCGAAATGAACCGAAAGAGATCGTAAAAATAAAAGCTGAGATGGCGAAAGTAATTATAGTATTTTGGCTGTCTTGCTTGGATGCTTAAATATTTTTAAGGAAGATGTTATAACGTAAGACTTGTATTTGGGAAAAAGTCAACATTCAGAAAACATTAAGAGATTCTCTTCCTTATTATTTATTTTTTATTTTTAAAAAGCCATTTGGGCTCACCTTTTTCTCAGAATTTAGCAATTTTGTTTCAATCAACTTCTTTTTGGGATGCAAAGTTGCTAAGTTGTTATGTATTTGTTACAAGCAAAAAAAGAAAAAAAAATCCCTCTATAAAGATTGATATTTCAAACTGATGATATGAACACAAGATGTGTTTATTTGCAAGAGATCGCGCATGTTATACAGATTCCAAATTGTGTCCTCTAAAAAAAATGTGTCACATTGCCATTGGAATATCAATTTCCTATGTCGATTCATAAATTAACTTGCTGTGTTGTATTTATTACAAAAACGAAAAATCATTTTGTAGTGATTGATATCTCAAACTGTTCTTATAAACACAGTAGTTGGTTATTCACAGATTACGCATAGCAAATTCCTAAACTACGTTGCTAAGTTCCTGTGATGTATACAAGCAAAGAGAAGTTCAGATTGTACGTATTTATCTTCTTTACAGATGCAGACAAGTAATTTTTGTTTAAAAGGATCTTTTATTTAACTTGGCTATTACAGCTTAGCTATGAACGCTTTTTTTTTCCTTCAAAATTTTACTTTAACAAATAAGTTTTACCTAAATGTAAAAAAATAAGTGAATCTGATTTTGATAATTGACAGGTATTTACAGCAATTAGTGTATAATTGTTTTCAACTGCTATTCACTTGTACTAAATACTGTATAACCCACTTAAAATCATATTCAATTAAATAATTAAAAATAAAAAAATAATTAAGAAACGAAATAAAAATCACAGATTGTAAAACTAGTCTTGTTTTTTGCTTGGAGCGAATTAATCTCTTGGCACTAGCTTACTAGAATTTATGGCAAATATTAAAGAAAAATAAATATTATTTTCGAAATATTTCATACGTAAAAATTTTTTTTAACTAATTTCATTTATGTTACGTGAAATCACAAAATTAAAGTCGCAGATTATAAAACGTATTTTAATTTTAGCTAGTATCCAAGTATTCACTTTTCGATAATTTACAAGTAGTTATTGTAACAAACAGAAAATAATTATTATTTTCGACGCAACAAATACTATGTATTATAATCTTATTCATTTTGCCTTTTACAAGAAACCGCAGAGTAAAAGTTATAGATTACAAAACATGCTTCGATTTTGGCACTAACCTAAAAAAATGTCTTTTATGTGCGACCAATAATAGCCATGAAACAAGTTATGCGTCCAAATGGACAATTGATGACCGCTGTCCATTTCTAAGCAGAGTTTTGATTGAAAAGGAAAACTCATTATTGAAGAAGGTCACATTCTTTCTTCAGATATGGGTTCCACTTTCAATAGAGTCTAGGGATCTAAAAGTGGCCATCACCAGCAAACGCATAAACAAAAGAAAGCAAACAAACAAAAAAAAGACTCTTTTTTTTTAATTTCGAAAGCCAGTCACATCTTTCGCCACGCAAATGACAACTATCCGGCACACTTTTTTTTTATTCCTCAGTTCTTTATTTAAGCACAAATGACCGAAGCGTGGTAAAGACCTACGCCACGCCAAATAACAATAATGATATCGCCAACAAAAGTATCAAAGAAAAAAAATTTAACCAAATAATAAAAAAGACGAATTCCAAGTCAGCGAAAATGAAATTACGGAAACAAACAGTCAGTGAATGTTTGGACAAAGGCGCCACAAAAAAATCACAATCACAACTACTTATATGAAAGATATGAAAGATTGGCGCAAGTCCATTAAAAAACTAAGCCATTGAAGCCAACACCTTCAGAAATCTTTGCTAACGATCTGTTTCTACGCAGCAAAAGGACCCAATCTTTTATATACAATAAGAATTTATCTCGTGGAAAAAGAATATGGATAATCCTTTTGCAACCCCCCTAACCGTTCTTCTTATCTGAACAAGAACATGTTTACCTACATCCCCCCCCCCATCTCAAACTTTATTTTTATATTTTTTTGGCCGCGCTGTGAGATGCTTTTTCTTTGAATTTTGGTCACGGCTACTGATCGCGACTTCTCTTTTCTATGTTGCCACCTTCATTTCACAAACAAATAAATAGATCGAGGTTTTGTACAATGAAAAAAAAAATAAATAAATAAATAAAACAAGAAGATAAAATAAATTTTGAGGTTATTTAGTCTCCTTGCTAATTGCCGATTTTTATAAAATTGATAAGACATAAATGCAGTGATCATTTTAGCATTGTATTTTTTATCTTAATCATTTTTACCACACCGGGAGATCTTTTAATTATAAATGATCATTTAATATTATTGTGTAAATAATACGTTCGAATCTTTATTCCTTTAAATGTTATTGATCTGAGTAATTTAAAAAAAAAATTACATGTGAGTCGCGTCAAATTATCATCGCTTGTTATCATTGTCAAATTATCATCGCACTCAAAATAAATTAAGTAAAATTTTTCATGTTGTTAAATTTTGAACAAAAGTGCAGAAAACGCGCTTAAAAAGTAGGTAAGGTAAAGTATGTGAAATCAAAAATTCAGCTGATTCAAATTCTGGAGATATTTCCAGCTAGTAAAATTAAATAAGTTCTATAAAATTACATTTCAAAAATGTTACAAATGAACATTCGAAGCCCAATCAATATGAAAGCAATATTTATCAATAGGAAAGCTACTGCCAATAATTATAGGTTGTTTTGAGAAACTATCATGTTTTTACTATTACTATTATTTCTTTTTTTTTCCTTCGGAACTGCGAGCATCTTTTTGTTTCGACAACGCGAAACTACATAATTTTATTTTCACATTTTCTATTGAAAACAACACTTCTTACTAAAACTCAGGAAGAATAAATATTTTGTTAAAAATATTGTTTGAATATTACTCTTGTAAGTACTGTTTTAAACTCATTATAAATAAATAAGGAAAAAAAAAACGTACTTCATTAGAAATCCATGTGCTGAAATCAAAATGTTTTCACAAATTTTTCCCCTTTGTAAACATTTCATGTCAAACACTAAAACGTCGTATAACTAGAATAAATGAAATAAATTTCTCAAAATAAATTTACTTTTTTTATATTATCAAAACATTAAACAAATCATTTATTATTTAACTCACTGCATCAAATCAAGCTTTATTTTGTTACTTAACGAGCTGAATTTCGTGAACAGTTAGGAAGCTAACTACACCCGATTGGCAAAAAAAGTGTTCACTATAAACATAACTATAAGGAAAACTTTAGAATAAATTGTTATGACTATGAAGTGGCGTTCTAATTTTGGAAGTTAACATCAATGCCGTATATTTGACGACACTTAATGATATGTAATCCAAATGTATTGTCTGCAGCATATGTAGCTCTATAAAGGAATCTTACCTTCATAATCAGTTCCTACTGTTTTCAGCGAAACGAGTTGAAAACTTCTCATTATTTGCAAACGAACTCGATTTCGTTTCTACTCGTTGCTTTCGTTATGAATTTCGATGCATAAATTCGTTAACGAAGTTTTCGCTGCTGAAAGAAAGTGTATTTTTCGAAATGAAATTTTATTTAGAGATTTTATTGAAGAATAGTAATTTATCGTTTGCGCGACAATAAATAAAACGACAACGATAATCGATTATATTCTTAATGAAAGATTTTAGTATTGTATGATTAATTTTAAGAATAGTTTTGTTTTAAGTAATTAAATAATTGGGCCGAAGTGCGTTTTAGTATAATTATGATAACTAAATTCTATCAGAATAAGCAAGAAATTGTTTCAATGTCTCGGTTTGAAGCATGGTAAAGAGAGAGTTGAATGAATTCTTAATTAAATTGCCACTAATCATTATTTGCAAAGGAACTCGATTTCGTTTCTACTCATTGTTTTCGTTAAGAATTTCGATGCATAAATTCATTTAAGAAATTTTCGCTGCTAAAAGAGAATGCACTTTTCGAAATGAGATTTTATTTGTTTAATAAGTGTAATAGCAATTTATCTCTTACATGGCAATAAACTAAACAATAAAAATTAGATATTATATTTTAGTCTTCTTTGATTAATTTTAAGAATAGTTCGCTTTAAATAGTTGATTATTTGAGATAAAGTACATTTTAGTATTATAATGTGTGATTTTAGTCAACAACTTCATTTGTGTTTCAGTTTGTAACACAATATAGGGAACGTTTAATGAATTCTGCATTAAATTGCTACTAATCATTATTTGCAAATGAACTAATCATTGTTAACTAGTACATGAACTCGATTTCATTTCAACTCGTTGTTTTTGTAATGGATTTCGATGTTTGTTTTTTTAACAGTTGAAGATTTTAAGTGTTTAAAAAGTTTAATAGTAATTTATCGTTTGCATGAAAATAATTAAAGCGATAAATAAATATTAATTGTGTTCTTTTATGATTAATTTTGAGAGCAGTTTTGCTTTAAATAATTGGGATAAAATATGTTTTGGTATAATAATGATACTTAATTTATATCAGACACAATTACAATTTGTTTTGTGTTTTAGTTTGCAACTCAATAGGGAGACGGGAAATGTCACATGAGTTTAAATTTTCTGTATTGGAATTTTTTTGTTGTCTCCTTTCATTAATTCTGATTCTAAATTCGTTTAACAAATTGTTACTGAAGAGCCTGGATTTTAAGAAGTAATCAATGAAGTAACGATTCATTTATGTTGAAAAATAAATGAATCGTTTAAAAAGAGGAATCGTAAATTGTTGATCATGTGGCAACCAATAAAACGGCTGAAACTATTTGCATGATTTGCTTATTTGTTACTTATTTAGTGCGGAATTTTAGAATTTTATGATCAATTACATAAATTTTTTTAGGAAATTTAGGATGTAATTTATACTTATTACTTTCTTTTAATAATTGGTATGAGTTACATATTAGCATGATAATAATTGTGAAATTTGTGTTGGACACATTAACGGTTTATTTCGTGCCTAATTTTGCAAAAATAATTCGAAATAAGTAAACCTAAAATTATAAAGTTGATAATTTTTCTTTATTTATATTGTACTTTTAAAATAACGATTTAAATAACTCAATTTAATTTTTGTTTAAATTTCAAGTAATGTTTATTAAACATAAATATATGATAAAATAAATAAATTATAAATAAATAAATAATAAAATAAATTAAATATAAATATATATTATTCCACCATTAGAATTATTTATGTTTTAAATGATAAAAATAGCGGAAATACATGTTAAAATTAATTCCGCTATTTTAGTTATAAAATTCGAGGCTTTAACTCGTTGCATAAGTTTTTATGAACAAAATTGTTTTGCTTCTGGATCCATTAATATAGTTATAGTTTAATAAGTAATGAATGTTGTTTGAGTTTAAATGTATTAACTTATTTAGAAACGAAAAATTAATAAAAACGTGGAAAATATTTTTATTAACGAATGAAAAACCGATAATAATTATTAATTGTTAGTTTCCATTTAAATTTATTTTCTTTTTTATCAGGGTCAAAATTAATTATAGTATAACCTTGATGTAAGATATTTACTCATTCTAAGATAATAAATATGTGTGAATGATTTTAATCTAATTCATTAATGACTTTCTTTTCAAAATTAATTGTCATCTTCTTTCTCATAAAAATTTTAAATGGTAGAATTGTGCCTTTTTTTTAATTTCCTTTCTAATATTATAAGTTATTAAAACTAGCAATTGTTTTAAAACTTAATTGACAGAAAAAAAAGAAAGAAAGAAAAAGTACTTGTTACTTTTTAAGTACTTTTAAGTTGCTTCACTGTTTTTCTTTACATAACTTATATATAAAAAAAGAGTTATAACTTTTCACCCAGCAGTNTTTTTTTAATTTCCTTTCTAATTTTATAAGTTATTAAAACTAGCAATTGTTTTTAAACTTAATTGACAGAAAAAAAAAAGAAAGAAAGAAAAAGTACTTGTTACTTTTTAAGTACTTTTAAGTTGCTTCACTGTTTTTCTTTACATAAAAAAAGATTCTTTACGAAGAAAAAAAGATTCTTTAGAAAGATTAAAAATTCTTTACATTTCTTTATATATAAAAAAAGAGTTATAACTTCTCACCCAGCAGTACTTAGTTACGACTCCTCGATATGCATATGTACTTTCTGTACTCTTCACTTTGTTATTTACTAAACTCTTTATTTAGTTACTATTGTAGTAGTTTTTAATCTTGATTGCATAAGAAAAAAGTAATTGTTGCTCCACTGTTTGTTGACCAAGCATACGAGCTATATTTTTTATGTTTATTTATTTTGATGGGTTTGAGTATTATTGCATCAGATTTTATTTGTTTTATAATTTATTATTTTACAAGTTTTATTATAAATTTTTAACTTAACGTAAAAACAATAGCAAAAACTTTGTTAATGCTCTTTTTATTTATGCATTTTAATTTACAAAAATAAAACAATATATTAACTTCATTAATTTGTAAAATAAATTGTTTAATTATTTTTAAAAAAATATTAGGAAAATATTTATTTGAAATTTCCCATTTGCATTTTGACTAAATTATCCATATTTTAAAACTGCAGTTACATTATTTTTATTACTAATGAGCAATGTAATAACTAAGAATAATACATAAAGATTAATGTAAACAAAGATATAGACAATAAAGAATAAGATTATAAGAATGATGAAACGAGAAATGTATAATGTAATTAAAACCATGAAAATAATAAAGAATAATGTAAAGAATAAAGATAATGTAAGTAATAAGTGAGAATTGAAAGAATAAAGATAATGTTATAAAAAATTATTTCTATATCTTTTTCTAAAGTTATTTCTATAACAAATATCTATTTCTTATTTGTAAAATTTAAAGTAATTTGTAGCAAACAACAAAACTGTAGCTAAAGCTATTTTAAACTATTTTTATTTATTATGTTTAAGTGATTTAATTACCACATTTTTCTTATTTTAATTCGATGAACTGAATGTGAATATGTGTTTTGAAATTTTCCAGGGGACAATAGATACGGAAGCAATACAGAAGGGGGTAAAACCCCCGTTGCAGATACGACGACACTTCCGGCAGAAATAAGTCCCGGTTACGGCATGTGTGTCCGGCCGTCCGGACAGAAGCAGGAGACACCCGAGTCCCAGCAACCTTCGCCAGCGCCAAAAAGCGCCAGCAGTCCTGCCAAGTCCATTGCAACTATCATGGACGTGGTGAGTGTGAACAGGTTTTTGACTATTTGTTCAAAAGAAAAATTCAGTTTTGCTACATGTAACCTCATTGATCACGCTTAAAGAACTCTGTTAAATCATTAATTTTACACATCACTAGTTTTTTTTTCTCCCTTCTCAAGCAATTTTGTTGATACTATAAAATAAAATCAGAAATTAATTTCGATTTTTTCTTCTTCCAAATTACGAAATGCAATATATAAAATTGATATATTTCCCAAGTTATATAATAATTACTGTTATTCGGTTAATTGCGTATATAGATTCTGTTACACGCATATATTTCATAAGTTGTTACAGTTATTCGGCGCATATAGATTCGGTTACACGCATATATTTCATAAGTTCTTACTGTTATTCGGTTAATTGCGCATATAGATTCGGTTACACGCATATATTTCATAAGTTCTTACTGTTATTCGGTTAATTGCCCATATAGATTCGGTTTCACGCATATATTTCATAAGTTGTTACTGTTATTTGGTTAATTGTGCATATATATTCTGTTATACACACATATTTTATAAGTTGTTATTATTATTCGGTTAATTGCTTTCCTTTACTGTATCTTGGTTAAGTGTTCTCTGTTTTTTTTTTCTTTTGACTTAACCAAGCTTAAACGTTATTTTTTAATGAAAAATATAAAAAAAAAAGCTTTTGAATGATGTTATATTAGAATCTTAGAATAGAATTTCAGAAACTAAATCTTAATATTTTCAAATAACATTTAATTGAATTCAGATTAAATAATAATTTTTTCATTACCTCACATTCAGATAATTTATTTTAAGATAGACATATTTATTTAATTTCGTTAAGAAAAAAATAAATCGCACGAATTCAGCACAATTTTAAATTTACCGTATTAGTTTCGTGAATCATTAAAAAAATGAAGTATGTTTATAATTTTATAATTAAGTACAGTGGATGATTTCTCATTTTAGATACCACTTCAATTCATAGTAACCAAAGTTCAATTATAAACTGCATATATTTTTATGACTATTATGTGTAAAACGCGATTACATTTTTGTATTTCTGTACATTTTTTTTTTTTTTTGTATTTACTTCGAAAGTGAAGAAATCGTATACTGACTAAAATTTGTTGAATTATTAAAACAGACTCAAAAATTAAAAATAAAAAAATTGCTCACTCACTTAAGCAGACGAAAAAATAATTATTGTTTTACAAATTTAGTATCAGTTCATTTTTCATAACACAATCAAATAGCCAAAGTAAAAGAAAAAGATGGAAAAAACACACTATAGTCAGCATTGTAAAAATTACTTAACTATACCTACTTTGTTTACTGTGTGATCATTTCATGCATATACATTTTTGCTACAAAAAACCAAAAGTGTGCACAATTTCTGCATAAAACAGTTTTTTAAAACAAATATGAGCTGGAAAAAAATGATCTTATTGATATTGTATTTAAATTAATAAAAGACAGAACAAATACGTTTTCATTTAATTTACTAATTCCTTTGAAAACAACAATAAATAACATTATATATTCATTAACAAGCAATTTACGAATTCTGATTACTTTTTCTAGGCTGTCCATATTATGACTATCCATATATTCTGTAGGGAAAAAAAACTGTCTTAACAGTAAATAAATTTAATAGCAATTTGTAGGCTTTCCAAGCAAGAGTAATTGTAATCATACAAGGTACTTAATTCTAGGTTGGCGTAAATAATATAAAGAGTCTATTACACTCTTCCTGAAGCTAAGCACATAAAAAAGTGGTGGCTAGTCACATAATCTTTAATAAATCTTCCCTCTCGCCAAAAGAGTTTTGGCCCTTGGGCGAGAAAACGATCACCCTAACGGCACGCACACTTCTAGAATTCTCCCAAGCAAAACGACACGTTCTGCGACAAGGGTCGCGTGATTCTCCGGTGTACCCTAGAACATCTTTCGAATTCAAATTTCGAACAAGGTCCGGAGGAGAGGCCTATACTATATGTCATCTGCGGTTTGTCGACAACAATGAGATTCATATCTTGACGAATGCGAGCAATGGGTTTGACTAATAGCCAGATTGTATGACGATTAAATGACCCGCTGGTTGGCTACCGACAAGATTATCGTTTGACTTTTTGCAACAACAACAAAACAAAAAAGATGTGCAGACGATAATGTGAGGGAATATAATCCTAATACGTGAGCAAAATGTGAATTCACTTCAATTCTTGTCGCGAATAATCGTCGGACAATGTTCAGAAAAAGTGAATAGAGTCGTTATCTGATGTGTTATTTCTGGCATTGCTTGATTTATGGTCATTGTTTTATGAATTAACTCGGAAAAGTAATTAAAAACATCATGCATTTGTCGTGAGTGTTAAATTGCTTTTTGGTTTTGGAATAATAAAAGTGGAGAAAGAAAAATACATTGTAAACTCTTTTATGTCGTTGTAAGCAACTGAGTGATACAAGTAATTGTTTTGGTGTAAGTGCGAGGTGTTTCGGAATATTTATTGTTAATTTATTCTTACATATTTATTCAGGAAGAAATTGTATTTCGATCCATTTGCTTACTGATTATGTATGATGTTCCATGACAGTTTTCACTTAAGTGCTATTGTCTGAAAGCTTCCAGTAATTGCCCAATGATTACGTATCTATTCACTGGAAGTTTTACAGTAATTGATTCTTTGGAATTATTTCTATTGACCGCTACTTTACACCAATTTTAATAAATTGGAACATCATAATAAGAATATGGTTGTGATAGACTTTTATTCAATAATTTTAAGTTCATTCCATCAATTTTAAATTTATTCCATTAATATTTTTTTGCTTTTAAGAGGAGTTTTTTTTAATTGTATAAAGTGTTATGGTTTTGCTTGAATTTCTTTTTACAGCTTCTTCGAACTTTATAATGAAGTATTGAAATTTAATAGACTTTGAAAATACAGTGACTATAATAATAATAGTATCAAAAACAATTTTGGGAATTGCCATTGTGTTTTAATATTTCTGAAATAATTTACCAATAGATTTTAAAATTATTTAAAACCAAAAAATAAATAAATGAAAATAATTTACGTAAAAGATAATCTATTGAAAGGAAGAAGATTTTTGAATAAGACACGAATGCAACGCATTGTCAACATTTAAAAGCCTTCATGCGTATAATTTAACGTTTAAATGGCATTAAAGCAGACTAACTCTAACAACATTTAACGCTATAACAACAACTAACTATAGCATTAACATTTACTTATGTCTTATATAAATATTAAACTGCTGTATATTTATGTTTACATACTAACAAGGTTCGATTGATCATTTCATTAAGTTTGTAGTAAATTTAAAATACGGCAAATGGTCAAAATTCAGAAATAGTTTTATCATTATGATAAAATTAATTTTATATGATTTAAAGCGTGCTAAAGCTACTGAAAGTTTAAAAAAAAAAAGTATGCATTGATTGATTTTTGTTTTCCAGTAAGATTCGGTGATTCAACTCGTACGTCCCGAGCAATAACGTATAGATCATAATCAATCACTGACTAGTTCAACGTTGAACCATAATACGGTGCAAACTTGCCGCAACTTCAACAAAGTTTTAAATTAACCCTATTACGGTTCTACTTGAATCACATTATTGTATAATCAAGTTTGAGAAGTAAGAATAACTTAGTTCAAGTTAGGAGCATATCAAGGTTGCACCAAATTTGAACGATATTATGGTTCAACACGCTCCAAATTCACAAAATTGTAATTTTGTTGCATACCTATAAAACCCTAAACCAGTTGTGTAAACAATATACATTTTACGTACGAATCATCTGACATTGCATAGTCCAGTTTATATCATCTCTTCTCTCAACACTCTATAATTATGGCTTAATTTATTTAAATTTTTTTAGTCGGTTTAGACAAAGTACTTAAATATGTATATATGATTATTATTATTCCAAAAGCGTTAAATATTTTTTATTGTGTTATTTCGGCATAGATATTCCGCTCTTAATTATAAAAACCAAAATAATTAGAGAAATGTACACTGAATAAAAAGTTTATTCCATTAATTTAGTGCATCCGGGCGAGGGAGAAAAGATTAAATATATAAGAGTTATTTAAGCATTGACTATGCGTTCTTAAATATAAACGAAAATAATTTAAAAAATTGATACTGAATAAAAAGTTTATTCTATTAATTTAGTGCATTGAGACGAGAGAGCAGGTGTGAGAATACCAAATAACAATAAATCCTCTTTCGGCAACAACAAGAAGCAAGGGCGCAAACCAGCCAGCCGTTTCGGGATCGAAGCTCTTAAATAAATCCCTATGGCCCCCAAGGGGGCCCCAAGTGGGGGGAGAGGTATCGCCTAGGGTCCTCTGTGGTCGACCACTGACCACTGGTCAAAGTCAGGGGTAATTAAACTTGGTGGCAACTTGATAAGGCTCAGGCACAAACCCTTTCTTTTTGATCCGAGGCTGCTCTTCTAATGTCCTTCCACTAATCAGGGCCCCGAGGGGACGGAGAAAGGATGGAGGGGCGATAATGGATGACCGAAAGTTTTCTCTAGTTTGCTTTCTTTTCCACTTTACTTGAGGTCATTCAAGAATAATTTTTTTTTTTTTTTTAACTCCTTCTTCGAATTTTCTATTTATGTAGTGAAATAAAATTTGATTTTTAAAATCAATTAAATCAATTTAAGTTTTATACTATCTAAATTAACCCATAACTTTCAATAAACTTTTTTACATTAATACAATTTTTTTAATTCAACTGGACAAAATGCTTCAAATTCAGTCGAATCTGCTTAAAACCTCTTTTTTTTTTATTTCTAAGGAAAAATAAAAATAATTGTAGGACAGAGACGTGATATCAATATTAAAGCCATCAAATATCAGATTAAGTATGATTTTAAGAAAAAGTTTGCTAAATATTTGCTGAATGCAAATCAGTTAAATAATAAATAGTTAAAGCTCTCATATTTTTAGATATCCTATATCTCATATATTTTTCAGTTTAATATTGCTTATAAGTTGTATAGTTCTTTGGATTCAATCTTGAAAAGCAAAAACCTGATTAACGAAAAGTTTGATGCACGTTGCCGTTGATAAAGTACAGAAAAGAACGATTAATGTCAAATTTATTTTGAAAATTCAATTTATGTGAGCTTACGATGGATTTTTTAAACCGTTTCTAAGACTGGACTAGATCCTAGTTGGTTAGTATTTTAAGAATAATTTTTCTTTCCGAAATTTGGAGATTTTGAAACTTTATATTTTTCGTTGTTCTATATTTGTACATTGAACTTGCTTGAACTTATTCTATGTAAAGATTAGTTATGGAATAATTAAAAAATAATTTCCAAATTATTCAAAACCGTTGTTTTCCTTCATTTATCATTCTAAAAACAAATTGTGAAAATATTATGTAGGTAATAAAAAGTAAAAATTAAAGTAAAAAACCATTTATTTTAAAAAAAACTATAACAAATAAATTATTGTAGCTCTCCAGTATTTAATATATTAAAAAATTGCTTCAAACGTAGAAAAAAAGAAGAAAAGACAAGAAAGAAAAGCGATGTTTTTGATCAAATCGTTTTCAATTTACTTATTTAAAATGATTTATATAGTCATTTTCCCAGTGACTTTCTTATTTTCTCAATTGAACTTTTACTCGTACAATGTAAGTTTCAGTTCTAAAATTGTTGCGTAAAATTTATATTTATTACTGTACATTTCTTTTAGAAAAAGATACAGAAAATATTTCTATTCATTTTGACTAAAACAGGAAACGATCCAATTTTTTTCTAACTATGTAATAAGTTTTCTCAATAATGATTCCCTCCAAACGATTGTTATCATCTAATTACTATCACTTTCATTCTTAGAAAAAATAGTAAAATATTTATTAGCGAGTAACTTTCCTTTCATCATCTGCTCATAGAATAAAAAACGTTCTAAATAGTTTCAATTTTCAATTAGCTAAGTAAAGTCTATATTTATGGCACTGCATTGTTTATCAAAAATGTAAAAGTAAAAAATTATCCATACTTAAACAATAGCAGAAAATGATTTCAAATATTTTTTTTTTTTTAAAAAAACTTTCGAATCAGTTTTCTCAAACGATTTCCACCTTTTCCTCCAAACGATTGTTAACAACTAATTTCTATTACTTTCAGGCTAAAAGAAAAAAGTAAAATATTTATTAAGGAATTACTTTTCTTTTATCATCTGCTCGTTGAATGAAAGTTTTTTTTTCACCAGCTTATATTAGACACATCGCCTAAAGCAAGTTTTGGTGGAAAGCTGCATTGAGAGTTAATCCACCAATCGGGCACTTTGAAGTTTGTTTTAATGTCTTCTTTAGCGTTGCCTATGACAGGTCTCGTGTCATCAAAATCTTTTTATGGGGCCAAAGACACCCTAAAATGTATATCTTCTTCATTGTCTATTTTCTCCCCACCGCGTTCCCCATCCCGAACTTGTCCAGTTAAGGAAGAAGTTAACCTCAATGTTTCCCCTTTTTCTTTAGTGTTCTTAGAATAAAAATAAAATGTGTCATCTTAACATAAAAAAATAAATAAATAAATAAAAATGATCTAACATTGTCCTCAAAGTAAGTTGTTACCGTGTATTATATTTTTCGTTTCATTCTATTGAGTTTCGTAGACATTAAAAAATGTTATTCTGAATTGATAATAATCGGATTAATTTAGACGATAAATTTTTTTTGAAATATCATTTGCATAAATTTTTTGTTCTTCATTTTCTCTTTCCTTTTTTCATTGATTATTTTAAGTAAATACACATATAGAAAGAGCTGTCCAAACACAGGCTGAACTAGATCGCTTGCTTTTTATCAATCAATCTATTACAGCATAATATGACTAAGGGATGACAATGAGATGCTTCCCCTTAGTTCACTTTTGATGAACTGTTAGTGATAGAGATGTCTTAGTAGACGTCACACATCACGTGCCTGACTCTTAGACATGCATCAATGATCAATCGGTTACTAGTAGCAATAATTTGATTAAGAAAAGATTAGTTTGATTAAACCTTATGACTTTTTGTAGTGTTTACACGTTATTTGTGAAATTATGTTTTGTATTTTTGAGAAAAGAATGTAGTACATTGATTGTCTATATTAATATCATTAAAATTGTCAATAAAAATCAAACGAAATTAAAAATTAAATTCATAGGAGAATTACAGTTATTCTCGTACGTATCAAGTCCTTGAGGTCATTGAATACCACAATTTTATGCCAATTGATAGATTAACAGCAAGCGAGTAATTTATTCATATGCAATATTGTTTTAAAATTTCGTTTTATTTCTTTTCGGAATTTTTTCAGAATTTAAAACTGATAATCAACAATGATCAAACCAATAACAATCATTGATCACGTAGATGCTAACTTACTCTTTTTTGTCAAGTTATAAGGTGTCAACTTGACAAAAAGGCCTACTGATCATTGATGCATGCTTGTTTCATCCGGAAAATTCAGAAGTGTGAATTCTAAACAAATAATTTGCTCAGATGAAAATTTTGAAATTTCAAAACTCTAGTTAAATGCAAGTATTTGTTTAAAATTGTATTGAATAATAAAATAATTTAACATAACCAGAATTAAGTATGCTAAAATAAGTTGATAACCATCTGACCTTCAAATTAGGATTTTGGTCTTTTTACCATGGCAACTAACTGATTTCACTTCATTTCATTTTTTGAAAAATTAGAGTGATCTAATTGAAGAAAAAAATCCATTTAAACTCAACCAAATCCTTCTAAGTGCTTAAGGACAATAAATTTTTGAAACATGATGAATGAAAACATTTTTTTTTTCAAAGAAAAAAAAAGTTCACCTTCTAAATCTGATTTTAAAAATATTTATATTTTTTAAAATCATTAATTTTAAAATCACTAATTGTTTGAATTTGTCTTCAGTGTATTAATTTTTAGTAAGAGAAAAGTGTGACCTTACTTGCCATTAAATTNATTTGATTAAGGAAAGATTAGTTTGATTAAACCTTATGACTTTTTGTAGTGTTTACACGTTATTTGTGAAATTATGTTTTGTATTTTTGAGAAAAGAATGTAGTACATTGATTGTCTATATTAATATCATTAAAATTGTCAATAAAAATCAAACGAAATTAAAAATTAAATTCATAGGAGAATTACAGTTATTCTCGTACGTTTCAAGTCCTTGAGGTCATTGAATACCACAATTTTATGCCAATTGATAGATTAACAACAAGCGAGTAATTTATTCATATGCAATATTGTTTTAAAATTTCGTTTTATTTCTTTTCGGAATTTTTTCAGAATTTAAAACTGATAATCAACATCAATGATCAAACCAATAACAATCATTGATCACGTAGATGCTAACTTACTCTTTTTTGTCAAGTTATAAGGTGTCAACTTGACAAAAAGAAATTTTGAAATTTCAAAACGCTAGTTAAATGCAAGTATTTGTTTAAAATTGTATTGAATAATAAAATAATTTAACCTAACCAGAATTAAGTATAGTAAAATAAGTTGATAACCATCTGACCTTCAAATTAGGATTTTGGTCTTTTTACCATGGCAACTAACTGATTTCACTTCATTTCATTTTTCGAAGAGTGATCTAATTGAAGAAAAAATTCCATTTAAACTCAACCAAATCCTTCTGAGTGCTTAAGGACAATAAATTTTCGAAACATAATGAATGAAAAAAAAAAAAAAAATTTCAAAANCAAAAAAAAAAAAATAAATAAATAAAAAATAAAAAAATTCACCTACTGAATTTGATTTTAAAAATATATATATATATTAAAAATCATTAATTTTCAAATCACTAATTGTTTAATTTTGTCTTCAGTGTATTCATTTTTAGTAAAAAAAAATAAAAAAAAACGTGACCTTTCTTGCCGTTAAATTAAATTTATTCAGAAAGATAAATTCCTTCTGAATATTCTGAATTAATATTTATTTTTCATTTATTTATTTATTTATTTTTTTTTTTTTATGTTAGCAATGATAAAAAATTCTCAGTTTCTTGTTAAATTTAGAACTTTTTTTTTCGTTAGAGATTTATTCACCAATTAAAATGTTCAAGATTTTAAAACTCGGAACATTTTTTCAAAAAAATAAATAAAATAAAATAAAAACATGTCTTCTGGTAATTGTAAAAAAATAAATAGAAATAAAAGAACAATTTTACGGAAGATTCTATGAGTGGAACCTCCAACGTGGTCCAAAAGAATCAGTCACGGTTGCAGCTCCGTAAGGAAAAAGACAGCGGGACCAACGCAGACGATAAATTATATCACCGAGACTTAATTTGAAACCCTGAAGCACGTAATCGCTATTATTTTGCGCTCGCAAAAACCCTCCCACCCTTCCCACTTTGTTATAAGATCGTCTGCAGAATTACAAACTATGCCGGCTACGCTGCTTAGGACAATTCTTTTTCATTTTTATTCATTAGAACATTTTTTTGCTGTTGTTCTTTTTCACTCGTTCACAGACTGCTATTATTTTCATTTTAATTTGAAACACACAATAAGGGAGGATGGAATGGAATCCTTCCATTACATTCTACACGAATAGAGAGAATGTTCCAACACCTTCTCATTTTTTAATCTGATTCCTTAGGACATTTCGTTTGGAAAACGTGAATCGTTTGCAGATCGCTTCCTCGTTTTTTTCCGAGCATTTTCTGTGGTCGTTTGCAATTGAGTTTTAAACCATTCTGGGCGTGGACGTGTCTAGACGTGTATCAATCGTAATCATAACTCACTAGTCCATTCGCGTGTTTCTTTCGTCAAAAATTTATTCCTGTACAATGAAATGAGCAGGCGTGAAAGAATTTTTAAATATTCAACCTAGTTATTCTTTTGTGTTAGTGATTCGTGCTCAAGTTGTCAAGTGTATGATGGTTTTAATGAATCGTTTGCTCAAAAACTGAGATTATTGATGAATATTTAACGATATAGATGTCTTAAATGTAAACATGACACATTTTTGACGAAATACATACAAAAAATTGATTAAGTAGGGGCGAATACTATGATAACTTTAAAGAAAACCGTTCTAACCGAAAGGCAGCCTTTTTACTATATTAAAAGTTCTGTAGTTCTAGTTTTAAACTACCCGTATATTACGTCATAATGAAATGAGGAAGAGTGAAAAGTTTTTGTTTGTGACTCATGCGCAATACATGCATATTGTTTATGCAAAATACTGGGTCATTTTATTTTTTGCTTTTTAACATATCATATATTTTTGAATGATTTGTTTATTATATTTATTTATTTTTGTTCAGAAAGTGTATTTTTAAAGACAACTGCAATTACGGTTTGGGTTTCCCTCACTGTTTTTTTTTCCCTTCTTTCTTTTTCTTTCTTCCTTTTTCTTTTTCTTTCTTTCTTTCTATTTTCTTCTTTTTTTTTGGGGGGGGGTGGGAGTTTGCTCTTTTGATTGACAAAATGTGAACGAGCTGTACATATTAAAACACTAAGTTAAATTAATACTTCGTCAAAATTACTTGATAGTCATATTAATGTGCAATCTCAAATAAGTACACTTGAATAAAACTTGGTTATGCTTAATTAAATATAATTAATAAAGGGATTCCATGGTATATTTAATTATTTTGTGTGTTAATTTATTTTAAACATCAAATTCATAAATTTTAAAGTGTGCTATAATTTAATTAATGACTTTTTACCTTAATCAGAAATAATAAAATCCTTTTTGGAAACAAATATACCCTTTTCTAATCCTCATAATATAAAGACTTGGGCAGAGATAACCTGGTTGGTAGGGCGTTGAACTCGTGTTCAGAGAACGGGAGTTCAAATCAAGCTGGCCGAGGAGTTCTCTTGTCTTCTGGATTGGGTTCAAAATTACAAGGCTACGGAGTTGAACATTGGAAAACGTAAACCCAAATTTGGATCGGTTGTTTAACGACGGTTTTAAAATGAAATATAAAAGCTTAAACCGTGATGGCTAAGGAGAAATAACGCTCGCCTCCCAAAGAGGTGAACCGAGTTCGATCCGAATTCCGTACTCGGCTCGCACTGACCACCGTTACCATATCAAAGAATAAATTGCCAAATGAATGGCTAAATACCTGTATATTTTGGTTTTATTAATCAGAATTATGATTTTTTTTTACAAGAAATATCATTGCAATACGGAAATTTATTCGGAATTTCTTTCTTCGTGTATAAAACGGCGTTAATCAACTGAAACACCAAATTTATATTTTATATAAAAAGGCTAAAAATGCCCCAATTTTTTTNTTTTTTTTTTTTTTTTTTTTTTTTAAAATAGTAATCAAATTTATTTTTTTATTTTTTATTTATACTCATTTGTTTACCTAAACTTAATAAACTTCAAGCAAATTGAACAAGTCGTGTTTTCAAATTTTATTTAAAAATCAAATTATTTATGAAATTAAAATAGTTAAGAACTTTATTTTATTTTTTATAACTTTCACTCGAATCAATCAATTGAGTCTTGAAAAAGTGATCACGTTCTTCCGATTCTTTTAATAATGAAAACATTAATCACGTATCAATTTGTTATTCGATTAATTCTTCTTTCGCTACATCAGATTCTCTCTCCCTTCTGTTTCACTTAAAAACTCTTTCGGAAAATGCAATAGAGAGAAAAGCCAGCCTCAGGCGGGCCTACACCTGGTTTTCGAATGCGGCCCACCGGTTCGTTCCGGGTTCAAGTGTCATCGGTTGGTAGGGTGGGGGGAGAGAAGAAAAAGAAATTGTCCGCGTCAAACCTGATTCGTCCTTAATAAAGAAAATTAATAAAGAAAGAAAAGAAAATCATCGAACGAAAGACATCGACGAGGTCTTTTCGTTGTTTATTGTTTTATAAATGTTATGTTGACGATGATTTCGAATCTCTATTTTGGCATCGCTGATATGCAAAATCGACCCAGCGTGCAGATATATAAACGTCTTTTCTTTCAATTATTTTATACGGTATTCATAATAGTTTATTAGAATTATTTCAAGCAATTATTTACAAATAAAATATTAGCAACTTCTCCTTTTTTTTAAGTGGGGGAAATTTTTGTAAATATTTAAACTGGTTTCAAAATTTATCATTTAACTTTTTTGTCAAACGATTGTAGTTTTGACTAACGTGACATGTTAATATTTTAATCATGTACTGCGAGAAAAGTAAAAATGTTCAAAATTACCAGAAAATAGTAAAAACCAAAGCGTTTCCGGCTATATGGGAACGCCAAAAGGTTCGGTAATTTTTACCGAAGCGCTTTGGTAATGATTTAGGTAAAATTAACAATAAAATATGATTTTATTACGTGTGATAAAAGCATTATTATAACAGTTATTTATAACTAATATTATTCTCTTAAATACGTTACATTTCCCTTTGTTTGTTCATGATCTTAGAAATTTACTATTTTCTTAGAAACTGATGGAATAAAAAAGAAAAATATTATCGCTTCTACAAGGATCCTAAAAATATTTAATACTGTTAATTTCTACTTAGCAATAAACTCTTTAAGATTTTTCTCCTCCTGGCTATTGTATAATGAAAACTGGTTGTAAACAATAATTAAAAGCAAAATTATATGAATAAATAAAACGCAGTTCAGAATCAGTGCAGTATATAGAATTTCACAAAGTGGCTTATGGTTCTTTTCAGCTTAAACATAGCATACAGTTCCCGTGATTGAAAAACAGTAACAGCTTTTGTGCATTGTGCGTCGTGACTGCGAAGCAAAAACAGGTAAACGCAGGGGCAAGTCTAAAGTAAATGAAATATTAATGCTACATATGCAAAAAAGATTCGAGAAGACGTTCTTTTTTTGTTCCCGCTTTGGTATTCCAGAGTGTTTACATCGTCGTCGTAAAAACGTCGAGCAATGCTGTTGTGTTCTTTTATTTCATCCGGGTTAAGGTGAATTTAAATAAAAGCGCTGACGCCACAATTTGTCGTGTGTTCCGTGGTAAGCCGCATCCTTTTTACAGTGTCACGCAAAAAAAGGCTTACGTAATAAAATTATTGCATTTTTATTAGTCGTCTGTTGGAGAAAGAGCTCCTCGAACAAAATCATGGTAAAAAAGGAAAACAATATTTCTTAAAAGGAATTTTTGACTGTTAATGGAGGAAAGAATTATATTCAAGATTCTTTATACATTAATGAAAATAAATTTCTACTCATTTATGATAAATTTAAAAAAATAATTCATCAAAAATAATTGTTTTACAGCCATTGCAGCGAAGTCAGGGTTCATAAAAACTTTTTTCAATGTGGTACCCAATTTACTTTGAACTTACAAGCAAAAATTTTAATTTAATTTAAAACTTACAAACTATCGAAATTTTTTTATTTCTAGTTAAATTATACCTAACACTGTTGTCCTTTTTAGAACTAAATATAATTACTTAAATTGTTAACATGTCTTGGTAGCTTAAACACCTAGTTTCATCTTAAAATTAGAGAAAAATATAATATTCCAACCACTATTTTAATCTTAATAGGACGCTGCAACTGCTGCCATTGTCCAACTACAATAATTGTTGTTGTTTTTTTAAAGCATATAGTTTATTACATGAAATAACGTATTTACATGAATAAGAGGAAATAACGTGTTTATCATCTTATTTACTACAAAATGAGGAATTTAAACATGATAAATCTATAGAATAATTCCAATCCTTAGACGTTTCTGATTTTCCATATTATGTGGATAACATTACATGTATACACAACATAACATGCATATCATAAGCACATAACATAAAAGTAGTTTTCAGTAGTATATATAGAATTGTCCCCATCATTATTTATTTTATTGAATAACACGCCAGTTATAAGTAATATCTAATGTCTTTTATATAATATATAATATCTTATCTCTTTCTCGAGAAGTATTACTCGAGTTTTTATTTTCAGAACTCAACTAATTAATTACATACATAAAATAAAAATAATAATTTCTAACGGCCTTAAGTCAACGAAAACATGAGCACAAGGTAATAAATTCTAAATTTTTTTATTAATTACTATTAGTATTATTTTACCATACTGAACTAAGTAAATGTGTATATTAAATTTTTTGTTCCATTACAATTTTCGAATATTTTACTGAAGTTTTCCTTCTTATTTTTCTCTGTGTTATCTTAAGTCATTATGACGTATGTAACGGTATGATTACGTTTGGCCTAAGATCGATAGACTTGGCGAACAAATTCTCATTTTTTTAGACAGTTATAATGCATTCTTCTTTCTTTTTTGCTTCATTTTGGAACGTTTATTTCATTTTTCTTGAACGACGCTCACTGTGCGAGCTTCCTGCTCTATCTGCGGGGCGCTTTGAACTTTACCAACTGTCAACCTTTCGACCAGGTTGTAAATTTTTCTTACCCCTCATCATCGTAAAGAAAAAAAATATTAGATTCATTCAGAAAAATCTTTCTTTTCTTTTATTTTTATATTTTAGGTTCTACCTGCATTCAATAGCGCAATTTGTAGCATACGAGATTCTGATTTCTGTAGGACGTGTTAGAGGGCGTTGTAATCCCTACGCTAAGCCGGATTACCGTTTTACTTTTTAGTTTGTTCAGTGAATAAATAAAAAAGAAAATTGTTCTTATTTTTGTTTCGAGTTTTTCTCTTTTTTATTGCAATGAGAAAATCTAATGAATTATTTTCTTTATATTTTTAGAAGCTACACGTGTTGCATATTTTCGCTTTTTCTTTTTTAAATAAATAGACTTCGTGGAATAAGATATAAAAACTGGTGGCAGAATTTGGTTGTTTTTACTAAATTTCTAAAAGAAGTATGTTATAAGTATACTCGTGGTCAACACAATATGTCTTTTATTTTAAAAATACCTAATTTAGGCTTTTAATTATCCTTTTAATTATCTAATAATTATTTAATAATTATTAGATTACAATTTAAAATCAAAATAATAGTTCAAATAAGGGTTGAAATAATTGCTAAAATAAGTTCTTAAAAAGTTTTCAAGAATCTATCTTACAATCTTTAATCAATACAAATTTTAATATTTTTCATTTAAAATCAGTGCAGATAAAATACGACTAACCTCATTAAATCAAGTTTTTCCAACATCAAAAGAAAAATTCATATGTAATAGTTCCAATTCAATTATGTTTTACCATCGCTATTGAAAAAGGTTGTTGATATAGGGAATTTAGTCAAATTTCACTTCTAAAGATGTTTTTTTAAAACTATCTAAAATTACTAACTGAACTAAGATTTAACTATCTAATATGTATTTTTTTTATTCAACTTGAGAAACAAAAACAAAAAAAAGTTCAAATTTCTCTTAAACCATGAGGCTTGTTAACCATGATCTGGTTTGAGTAATAAAATTCAGACCCCTTATTCATTTACGAAGTAAATGTGTGGTAAACTATCCCTCAGTTTTATTTCCATATAGGTAATTTATAAGTTTCTGGAAATCTGCATAGAAAACTTTATTGCTTACAGGAAATTTTTGACCAAAAGCAGTGCGTACAAAACATCCGAAGATATTCTTTTCCAACGATATTAATTAAAATTTTGCAATACCAAGTTTTACAGAGGTGCCTCTAAAAAAAATTCAGAAATTTTTTTCCCTCTCCTTAAGGAGCCGCACCCGGGACGACACCCTGACACCCAGGGGTCCGCACTTCCAGAGTCCCGCTGTGATGTACGACCCACCCCCTACTTGTCCCGGGACACAGCGGGACAAGTGAGAGAAATTAAAACGGGACCGCTGTTGTTCTTCTAGGTCATTTTTTATGTTTTTGCGCATATTTATGCCGATGAACACTAGAGGGGGACCGATCGGGGCGTATAAAAGTTTAAGGGGGTAAAGATAATGGCAGGGTACTCTGGTAATGGGGCAATAGAACTTGGGTGGCATCTCTTGGCCCCCTGCTCCAAATTTAGTTTCGCCCTCTGTGACAAGTATGAGAAAAAGGTATAAGAAGATGCGAACGTTGGTGTAAATATTGTTAGTTTTTGTTGTTTGTAAAAGATGTGGTGGGTCTTTCTGTAGAAGCTAAGTTATGTAGTCGTTAGTGTAAGGGAAAAAGCAATATATACTTGTGAAAACAACTTAACACGGCGATACAATATACGATAACAATAGAAATGGATATTATATTGCGCACACGTTTCGCTAAAAAAAAGAAAGAAAAAAGGAACATTTTGAAGGGATTTATGCTTAGTCGGTTTTAAGAGTGCAGAAAGTTCTAAATATATGTGTTTGGGTTTCTATACATACATATACATGGTTTTTCATTAACATGCATATGGGTTTATCGTTTTTAAACAACTTATAAAAATCTTTTTAAAAGCAAAATACATAAACACTTTAGATATAAGCTTGTTTATTATTAAAATTAGAATTAAAATAAAGCAATATTTAATTTTTTCAACAACAGATAAATACAATATTACATTATCAGACATTAACAAAAGTTTTATAATTGTTTTTATTAAAATTTTTCAGCGATATTTTATTTATCAACATTTATATTAAGGTCGAAAAATAGTTGATACGTATTAAACAAGCTAATCTTAACCTCTACAAGACGATCTGCTAAAAATAATCGTTCAATTATATTAATTTTGTACCAACTTGTACGTGCTCTCATAAAATTTTACAATTATATTCATAAAAGTTTCGCTTCTATACTATTATTATGACTACTAAAAACTATATTATTCATTTCATTCTTAATTCGAACCTATATAAGACGTTCTGTTAAAAATAATAGTTCAATTAGGTTAAATTAGTGGCAGTAAGTATATTCTTAAAATTTTAAAATAGTTTACATAAAATTGTTGCAAAAAAGTTTATTGTTTTTAATCAACTTATTAAAATTTTTTTAAAAGCAAAATGCATAAGCAATTTAGACATAAGCTTGTTTATTATTAAAATTAGAATTAAAATAAAGCAATATTTAATTTCTTTGGCAGCAGATAAATACAATATTATAATAACTGGTGTTAACAAAAGTTTTATAATTGTTTTATTTAAAATTTTTCAGCGATATTTTATTTATCAACATTTATATTAAGGTCGAAAAATAGTTGATACGTATTAAACAAGCTAATCTTAACCTCTACAAGACGATCTGCTAAAAATAATCGTTCAATTATATTAATTTTGTACCAACTTGTACGTGCTCTCATAAAATTTTACAATTATATTCATAAAAGTTTCGCTTCTATACTATTATTATGACTACTAAAAACTATATTATTCATTTCATTCTTAATTCGAACCTATATAAGACGTTCTGTTAAAAATAATAGTTCAATTAGGTTAAATTAGTGGCAGTAAGTATATTCTTAAAATTTTAAAATAGTTTACATAAAATTGTTGCANTTGTGGGTCCAACAGCGCGCCAACTCTACCACGCTGGAAGCCGAGTCTATTTTTATTTTTATTTTATTTTTATCTTCCTTCTCTCTCTTCAATTTAATTGATTCGAGTCTATCGAAAAGTCGGGGCCTGAGGCCAACGGAAGGGCCCGCTTTGGGGGGCCCGATTCTGCTTGTGTAAATAAGTCAGGTGGTAAACTTGTTCAAAAGTTGATAGAAATTAGTTGCTAACAATGCCAGGTGAGTAAGACTATATAATCTTAATCCTGTTGGCGAGCTTGTTTTTGACTTGCAAATGAGTATTTGGCGAAAACCTTGAAGCACCTTTTTTATTAAGTAGTGATAAAATATTGGCTAGTTATACCCTTATTTGTTTATTCTTTATAGAATAAAAGTTTCTTAAATTAGGATATAAAAATAAATATATTTGTAGCGGTAAAACAAAATGGACGTCGGTGCTGTTTTATCTAATAAAAAACAGCGTTTGCTGCAATATGGAATTAAAAAATTAATATTGTAGCTTTTTGATCCTAAATGATAACATGTTTTTAAAACAAATTTTGGACAATAATTATTCTTTAGTTCCTGAACTAGAAAAATCATTGATGAATATAAACGTTGAACAGCATTTTTTCTTTCTTAATTAAACTAAAAAAGTATATTCTGATACAAAAAGGAATTTTTGGGGGTTATTAAATATAAAAGGAGTTGCAAGTATATTTCAATACTAAATAAGTTATAAGTATGTTTGTATACAGAATTTGTCATGAGAATGTGCTTAGATGCAAAAGGAGTTAGTATGTTTAAACACAAAAGAAGTTATGCGTATGTTTAAATAGAAAAGGAGTTATGCGTATGTTTAAATAAAAAAGGAGTTAATATGTATAAGTGCGAAAGGAGTTGTGAATATGTTTAGATACCAAAAGAGTTGCAAGTTTGTTTCAATACTTAATGAGCTATAAGTATTTTTAGATTCAAAATTTGTCATGAGAATGTTTAGATACAAAAGGAGTTAGAATGTTTAAACACAAAACAAGTTATGCGTATGTTTAAATAAAAAAGAAGTTAATATGTTTAAGTACAAAAGGAGTTATGAATATGTTTAGATACCAAAAGAGTTGCATGTTTGTTTCAATACTTAATGAGTTATAAGTATTTTTAGATACAAAATTTGTCATGAGAATGTTTAGATACAAAGGGAGTTAGTATGTTTAAACACAAAAGAAGTTATGAGTATTAGTTACAGAAGGAGTTATGAATATATTTTCATACAAAAGTAGTTATGAGTATACTTAGTTATAAAAGGAGTTATAAGTATGTTTAAATACTAAAGGAGTTAAAAGTATTTCATGGTTCAGTTTTCAATCTTGATTATTAAAATCTTTCTCGGATAAAGCAAAAGTCGGCAGGTATGACCAGTTGTATTATCACTTTTTTCCCTTTTGAAAATAAAAAAAAAATCCCCTCTGAAAAAAAAAAAAAAAAAAAAATCGTTGCACACAAATGAGTTTAAAAAATTGCTTTTATGAGGAAAAAAATGGGTAAAACATTTAGGTTTAAAGTATGTTGATATTCTCTTCTATAATCTACCATTTTTGGTTTAAAGAAGGAAAAAAAAACTGATTCGTGATTCGAGATCTTATTGTGAAACAATGATATAAAAAGAATATTAAAGAATTTGCTAAAACTGATAAGAATACTAAGGAATTGCACAATTTTGTTTAAATTTAGACAGTGATCAATAACTTCAACTGAAACTAACTGTAAATATGAAACTTTTTAACTTTCTTACTAGTTAGAAAGTAGACAACCTTTGGCATTAAAAGGCATGCCAAACATTGGTTAAAAAGAAATAGTAATTGAAAAAATACGAACGTTTCTATTTAAAAATAATAATAAGAATACACTGCGGGAATACTGGTAATACTAAGAATAGTAATACTTTCGAAGCTATTCGGAAAAAAATCTATAAAAAAATGTCTAAATAAAGTTATTTGAAAACAAAATCACTTTCGGACATAGTTTTGAAATGTTAATTTACATGAACTTAATCGTTATTTTTGCACAATAGTGTCGTTACTTGTTTCACTCATCATTATTGTTCCACTATAATATAATATAAGATGCGATTTTTTTTCAAAAGAAGTTATATTGAAAATGAAAATAAAAAAGTAAAAGTTTTTAAATCAAATTTTGGTCGAAGCATTTTATTCTGACCTACCAGGGCAAATTAATAATTTTATTGATTAGATTTAGTTTAAAACTGATAATTGCGCTGTTTTATAAAGAGCGCTAAAATCTAAATATTCCGTTAACTTCAAAATAATTGGCAAGCGCTTTTTAATTTTGATTGGATGTTATACTCCCTCAAGTTGCATCTGCCATATGTTAATAAACAATCATATGTTTACCAGTGAATATTTAGGAAAACTGTAATATTCAGAATATGAGTTTTTGTACAATATTTCGCTTAATTTATTTTTTCTTTTAATTAAAATTTTATTAAAATAGGTTTACAGAATTACGATTTATGCCTATTTTATTATCTGAAAATGAATTTTTTTTAACAAACAAATAACTTTTCAATAAATACAAAGAAAAAAAGGTACGGGTGTTATTTTTACTTTGTTTATAAAAAAATTTTAAATATAAAAATATTTATCAATATATTTTATTGATCAATTGATCAAATATTATCAATCAATTAAGGAAAACAATGCGTAATATGTTTTGTTGTTAGTGAATTTTTTTTCATCGATATTCGTCTTATAACTTTCAGGTTAAATATATTTTTTTCGCAGTCAATATCAGAACAACAAATTTTTAAAAAAAATATTTTTGTTAATTTTTTTAATATAATTGTATAAAATAATTCATCCATTTTCGAACTCTCAAAAATTGACAAAAATCACGCATGTGGACGCCCCTCTTCTCTTGTTGGACTGTCACCCATCGTTGGCGCAGGTATGTCCCCTCCCCCAGGATGCTCCACCGACATTGTTTCGGGTGACATCCCCAACTGTCACTGCGCCTGCGTTGAAAACGACACAAAAGCGACCGTCCCCGTATCCAATCGTCGCGAAGGCAAAGATGACGACGACTGTCGGAGGGCGGTACCGACTTCCGCCGCATCTTCTCTGGCGCTGCGTCCGGCCGTGTCGTCGATTGTCGCGATCCGTTGTGTGTATGGTGAGGACGCGGAGAAGCTTCCGATATGGGTTCCGGTGTATGGGGAACGAGTTTCCGAGGTGGCCTCGCGTCCTTAGCTTTATTTGTTTTCACTTTCCGTTTTGTTGTCACATTGAATTGATTTTTTTTTGTCATTGCCCGCAGTGTCATTATAATGAAGGCAATAAACTTATTAAAAAAAGATTCTCGCCTATTTTATTTTAATATGTAACGTATAGTTTCAAGCGTGTAAAAATACTGTTTTTACACGCTTGAAACAGCACGTAATACAATTTTATAAATTTTTACCAAAGATTTATGTATGTATTAATTTATTTTTAGTTTACACCAGCATGGACATCGTTGTTTCATTGAATTGAAGCTCTAAAGCAGAAGTTTATTTCATATTTATAAAGACTTATGTTGTCACTATCTAAATTCTTACTAGCAAATCAAAGATTGCGTTATTAAATTAAAGGTCTGTGCAATAAAATGTTCAGTTCATTATTTACTATATTGCAAAATACAAATTCATAGATACAAAAATCTATGTTTTCAATATCTTTAAATGCCTCGTAGTGAATCAGAAAATACTTTATTACATTAAAGTTCTATGCAATCACGTGTTCAATTCACATTTACAAAAGTTTATGTTGTCTGTACTTTTAAATTCCGTAGTTAATCAGAAAATACCTAATAAAATTATAAATCACCATTTCATTTCACATTTACTAAAATCTATGTTGCCACTATTTTCAAACTGCTATTAGTGAATCAAAAAATATTTTATTAAATTAAAGGTCTATGCAATCACAATACAGTTCATATTTCTAAAGTCTATGTTCTTAATATCTTCAAATACCTCGTAGTGAATTCGAAAATACTTAATCAAATTGATATATCACAATTTCATTTCACATTTACTAAAATCTTTGTTGACGATAGCTTGAAATGTCTATTAGTGAATCAAATATTATTTGACTAAATTAAAGTTCTATGCCATCACAAATTTAATTCATGCTGGCAAAAGTTTATATTGTGATTATCTTTTAATTCCTGACTATGGGAGAAGTAGAAAATTTTTATTTATTTAACCGAATCTGTTCCAGGTAAACAAGTTTGTAATCGTAGAAGAATAAGTTTAAAATTTAGATTATTTATTTATATAATTGGAAATTGTATAAATGTCAAGTGATTTTACAGAGTTTCCAATTTCAGTACTGTCTGTATTTTTTTATGTAGATAATAATTTGTTTTACGCAAATAACAATTTAATATTTTTCCTTTCTCACTTTCATCATTTATTTATAAATAATGATACCATATAAATAAATGATGAAGATACAAAATCGTCTAAATCTGAATTATGCCCTTCATTTTTTTTAATAGTTTGACTTTTAGTCATAATATAAAAGAAAAAATGTAATACTTTTGCCTTCAGCTTTCTAATTATTTAGCCTTTATTTATAAAACAGTGTTGCGTAAATCTGTTACAAGTTGCATACATATAAGTCATGTTGACTTTAGTACTTGTATTTAATTATGAACTTCATATTATTAATCTTTCAAAAATTAATAGATACTTATGGATTACATTATCCAAATAATGAAATTTATATATTAGTGACTTTTTATTATTAAGCATTGTTTTAATTTGATAATAATATAATTGTGTCATAAACTGATTCTGAAAATGACTTGTATAAGTGTTTCATCAACATTAAATTAAATAAAATAAATATACGGTGACTATTTCAAAACATATTCAGTTTAAAAATAATTGCACCTGTAATTCATTTTAAAAATAATAAGTTTTTATTTTCAATGATTATAGTTATTTAACAAAACTTGCATATGTAATTCATTGAAGTTTGAGTATGATGCTATTGTGAAATCTAATCAAAACTCATTTCCGAATTTATTCACCCTATTTGTTCTATTTTATTTTTAAAAAATCCGAAACAAATCGTGTAATATTCAAAGAATTTGCGAACAAACAGCACGTTTGAAAATTTTGAATGTCAGAATATGTTTCGGAAATAATATTTTACTCTAATGCATTTTTATCAATAAATTAACATGACAATTAAAACCGTTTAAATTTTATGTTGTGTTACAGATTAAATTTTGTTCGAAGTTAAGTACATTTTGAATCATTTATATTCAACTCGTAACACATTCGTAAATATTTCCTTTTATGCATTCCATACAGCTCGCTGTTCGAGCGAAAAACTTAGTGATACAGCATTCATTAATACATCGCATTAAGGTTGATGATGTTTACGTATGCAAATTATTTTAAACAATGCTTCAAATAACTTAAAAATAATTAGTCATCTATTAAATCTTGAAGTAATTTGCAATGAAAATGAAAGTTACTTTTTTGTGGTTATAGAAATTATATTTTGATTACTAAATAAAGTCTTTATTTCAAAATCAAAACTATTAAACTGTTTTTCGCGAAATCTAGACATTGCCGATTGAAATAATTATCAAATAATTCCGATTAAACATTGTGCCTGAATCTCTTTTATTAAATCCCAGCAATTCCAATATGAATGATTCGAGGAAACCAAAAATCAATTTAAGTAAAAATTAAAAATTCAAATTTTAAAAAAAAATTCAAAAGTGTTTTCTATTAAATCGATACACAGTTAATTAAAAACATTGCCATTAAAATATTTTTAATTATCAAATGTTTTCTATCAAGCATTGTGCATATTAATATAAAACTATCAAACTTCGTCAACTATAATATAAATCATTTTTTAAACCAAATTACTTCGCCTTTTCAAATTATCTTTTAAATGTTATCAAATTATCTTTTTTATTAGGCTTAAACATTTTCAATTAAAATAGTTTTTATTTGAAATTTATCCGATCAAACTTAGTGGATCAATTACTATTCCTATAAATTTTAGAAAAAATTGCCGTAACTCCTAATATAAATCATTTTTAAAACAATATTACTTCAACTGTTTATTGTGCATTTAGATGTAAAATTATAAAATCTATTTTTATTAAAACTAAATTATGTCAATTACTTTTATTATCAAATCTTTTTAATTAAACATTGTGTAAACTAAAACTATAAACTATCTTTTACTAAACCTAACAATTCCGTTGTAAATAAATTTCAAAACCAAAGTAATTCGACTATTATTTGGGAATTCAAATGTGAAGCCATTAGATTATCTTTTATTAAATCTAAACATTTTAAATTAAAATCATCTTTATCATCAAATATTTCTGTTCCAGCATTTTGTATAATATATAAAGTTATTAAACTCCATTTATTAAATCTAAGCATTTTTAATGTAAATTACTTTGACCAAATTGCTTCAACTATTAATTGTATTCTTAAAAGTGAATCTAATAAATAGTCTATACACCTTAAAAAATTTCGAATCAAATTACGATGAAAAGGTGCTTAAGGTGGCGATATTTTTTACCGTATAATCTATTTTTTCTGGAACATGTTACGGAATATAAAAAAAACTGATGCACCGTAATTTTTACAGTAATAATTACCATAAAATTACTGAATCACTCGAATTAAATAGAGATTATTGTAAAAATTACGGTATAATATTTTACAGTAAAAATGGATTTTACGCATGATGCACCCAAACTGTCGGTACTTTATATCGTAATTTGATTCGGAATTCTTTATTGTGCAGTTTGTTTTAAAATAAATCTCAATCAACATTATATTGTGTAATTATATTTGAAGGTATTAAAGCATTTGATAAACTTTAAAGAGATTTGTAAACAAAAGAAAAGTTTCTTTTTTGTAGAGCGAAATATTTTTTTTTAAGTTTAAATGGGCAGTTTTATATTCGTTGGGACTTTAAAAAACTTTCAAACAACAAACATTTTTCAGCATTTTATTATATGTTCAACTTAAAAATTCATTAGGCGTCAGCATTTGCAGTACTGAATTCGTTGCCATTTATTGAATCTCAATATTTTCAATACAAGATATACCAAGTTTTTATTATTATACCAAGTTCCATTTATAAATGTTTATTGAAGTTTAATACTATAAAACCTCAGCAATATCTGTTTATAATACTTCAGTCTCAAATAACTATCAGTTTTTAATTGTATATTTAATAGCAAAATTATGAATTAAAAACGTTTTATACAAAGACATTTTTAATAGAACATTTTTTTAAAATATCAACTGTGTTTTTTTTTGTTTTAAATGAAACAATTTATTGACATTTTTTAAAGCATTTGCAATATTAAATGCTTTACGTTTTACACATATATGAAATTTAGCGCTTGCTTTATATATAAATTAAAAACTTCCTAAATAACATTTTTTAATAAATAGCATACAATCAAATTACATCCTTACTCATAATAATTCATCCTCACTTCTCATCAAACTTCATCCTCACTCATACTAAATAACATACACATTACATACTCACTAATTTTTTTATTTTTATTTTTTTTAAAGCTTAATTTTAAACCTTTAAGGAAAGAATACACATTAAGCAATGGAACGTTTTTGAACTGAAATAGTTATTAATTTTTCGTTGAGTTACAAACAGTTCTAACAATTTACAAAGTGAAAATGTGCAACTTTTCCCTTTTTCAAAACCAGTGAAAGCAGAACAATATTAAGAAAAGTAAATCTTCTTTATTTAGACCCGTTCTTAAATATTTTTCATAAAGTATTTCCCTTTTACAACACACGTTTTCCGCAACATTAAGGTGCCACTTTCTACCATTCATACTCAAACCCCATTGCTCAATATTGTGGTTCAACTTACACACCTTCTTACACAACTTCAACACCTTAGTACTGTGGCACATCTTGAACACGGTTCGATTGAACACCTTATAAAGGTTAAAGCAAGTTTTTACGAAATTATGATTCAACATTACCAATATTACGTTTCAACGCAAAACCAATTTCCCTTTTTGTAACGCAACAATTGTCTTCTCAACAGAATCAATAATATTTTAATATTTTGGTGTTTCCACTTTTCTTTTTTGTAACGCAACAAATGTCCTTTTCATCAGAATCAATAATTTTTTTAAACATTTCTGTATTTCCAATTTTTCTTTTTGTAACGCAATAAATGTCCTTCTCAACATAAATATTTTAGTTTAGTCAATTTTCCTTTTTGTAAAATGTCCTTCTCAACAGAATCAATATATTTTTAACATTTTGGTTCTGCCAATTTTTTTAATACTTTGGTATAGAATTGCTGGTTTAGCAAAAGCGGCCTTATTCTCTTAACAAAGGCATTGATTGAATGATTTCTATCATTTATAAATATAGTCTGCCCAAGACAAACAGTTTTTCAATGACACTTCCATCAAAAAAAGGGGGGAAGTGGTTCAAACTGCACCCTCCCCCAATGATACAACTTCTGAACATCTTGCTCCAAGCATGATTATAAAGTACTTCCAAACATATTATCCATCAGCCTATTACTGAACTTGACTTCTGAGCTATTGTATGTAAATTGCCAATCGCCGGCCAGCATGCCCAGTAGCCCTTAGCTGTTATAAATATAGTTTTTTAATTTAGCAATTTAATGATTGTTATTATATTACCAGCACCTGTTAGTAATTTCTCGGGGGTAGATTGTATTTATATTAGATTCCTCTTCAACCTTTTTGGAGGAACTGTTATTATTTTATAAGTGATAGATATCTGTGATATGTGACATTCATATGGGATGAATTTGTTACTTGGTGGTGAACGGTTTCACCTGTCCATTTCTATTGAAATTTGGTGAAAGGTGTATCACGTTTCGTAAGGGTCCTGACCTGATTGAATTGTTTGCATCCGATTGGCTTTTTTTTATTATCCGGAAAATTGATACAATAGAATAGTATAGACTTTTGACAGTTCTTTAAATTGCTCTCTTAAGCAAGAAACTTCAATTTGTATCTTTTTCGGTTTTTCCTTTTTATTAGGTTCCAAATACTCTTAAATAGTAAGTATATTATTTAGAATAAATATTCGATATAAATTATTTATACGTATTTCAGATGCGTATTAAATATTTTAACTATTTTCTGCAATATTGTATTAGTTTTTGTCACTTCTTTATATTTCCCTTCTCAGTAAGTAGGCAATAATTCAAATTTTTGCCTATTTTGGTTTTCCTTTTTATTAGGTTCAAAATACTTACTACATAATATGCAATGGGTATTAAGAATTTAGTATTTAGTATAAGTATTAGATAGATATTCTAAACAGAAATTATTTAGAATAAGTATTGGATATTTTGAGGAATTGATACAATAGAATACTATAGTGCTTTGACATTTCTCAATACTGTTGTCGTCAGCAAGTAAGCAAAAACTCCAACTTTCGACCATTCAGTTTCCCTCTTTATTATACTCTGATTACATATTATAATAAATACTAGGAATTTAACATAAATTTATAAGTGTAAGGTATTTAGTGTAAGTATTGCTTATTTTAAGTAATCGATTCAATTGAATAGAACTGATTTTTGACACTCGTTAATGCTGGCGTCGTAAGCTAAAAGGCTGTAACTGTTTTGTTTTTTTTTCTTCCATTTTGATTTTCCTCATCATTAAGTTCAAACTGTATTCAGTTGAAATTAACAACCATAACGTATTTAGTGTAAATTAATAAGTATAAGGTATTTAGTATAAGTTTTTAAAAAGTATTTTAAGTACATATAATCTATTTTGTACAAAGTACTAAGTATTTAAGTAATTGTTACAATAGAATAGTAGTGATTTTTGATGTTTTTAAATATCGCCGTTCTCAGCAAGAGGACAGAGATTGCAATTCTAGTTTTCCCCTTTGTTAAGCTCATGAATTGAATCTTGGCTTGCATTAAATAATTTATTTTCATTCATTTCAAAATCGTTTCATTTCTTTTTCTATATATAAAAAAAAGAAATGATCTGAAATGAGAAATTCTTTTTCTGAAATGATTGAAAAACTAGGACGTTATGATTTTATTTAGCTAAATTTATTCATTATTATTTTTAATTATAATAGAACTTTAAAGAAATTTCGTTTTTTACTAAGATATTGTTAAGCACTTGACCATTTTATTTAGCATGATTTAAATGATGCTTTTTTGATTATCAAAATAAGTTCATATGTACATAAATGGGTCTACCTTTAAAAATAATATATAATGCCTTAATTAAAAAATAATCAATGCCTGTTTCTATAAATAAAAAATATTATAAAAGACGCTTATTGTTTATCATTCTAATTTTTATATCAGTAGGCTCAGATTAATTGTTAGATATGATTAATTAATTATACGATTAACGAAATGATGTTTAGCACACTCGAACTTAAAAGCTTAACATGTGTTTGGTTAAGTCATCAAAGTCTCTTATGAGTTTAGTGTTGACTCTTTAAGGCTCTGATTACACAGATTAAGTCGCCAAATTCCCACCCTTATTACACAACACGGCATCGTATCCCTGTTCTAAGTCTGTAATTACCAATGCCATATTTATATACAAAACCCCCAAAGGCACTTGACGTAGGTTGTACTTAAAGAAAGTGATTAGGCCGTTTGGTCGATAATTATTAGAGAGCGATCAATAATTATTGTAGAATTATACAAGGCTACATGCGGAGATTCTGGGGTCGATATTATTAATTGTATCTAAGCTGTATGTGGTTTACAGATTGTTGCGCCTTTTAAATAAGGATAAATCATTAAAGAAAATGATCTGTTATTTATTGACGCTTAATTGTACAACTTGATATGAGATATTGTCATAATTTTATTAAAATTGTTAAAGGCGAGAAATACTTAAAGCGTATATATTTGCAGCCATTCATTTAAATCTTTTTACGTACATTTATGCACGTTATTGCTACATACATTACGCACTTTGTAGCTGTAACCTACATAAACTGAATGAAGATACATTAATAAAAGAAATTATTTGTTTTATATAACAGTTCTAACAATTTACAAAGTGAAAATGTGCAACTTTTCCCTTTTTCAAAACCAGTGAAAGCAGAACAATATTAAGAAAAGTAAATCTTCTTTATTTAGACCCGTTCTTAAATATTTTTCATAAAGTATTTCCCTTTTACAACACACGTTTTCCGCAACATTAAGGTGCCACTTTCTACCATTCATACTCAAACCCCATTGCTCAATATNCATATCAATTACTGATATATATATTCAAGTGACTACGCTTATTTGAGAAATAATAAAAAAATAAAGATAATAATATATATATATTTTTTATAGCAATATAGATATGTTCCTATGTTTATATTTCACGAATATATTGTATTGATTTAGTTACCATTGTGATTAAAAAATAATACTCTGTGTGTTTTTTAAACTGTGGATAAATCTTCAATAAAAATTTAAAATAGTAATGCTTAATAAATCATACATAACTTAGTCAGTAAAAATTATATAAAAAAATCAGTCTCTTTCAGTTTGTGAATAATAATAAATTCTCAAAAAGTATTTAATATTTGTTAAATATTGAAAAAGAAAATTATTTATCACAGTGCATTTTATCCCGTCCGAGATCAGCTAATTTCTTCCCCCCCCCCAAAAAAAAATATTCCACTAATGTATTTTTTTAAAATTTACATTGTGTATTTCCGTAATACATAGACTGCTTTGCTAAAAATACATTCAACAAAGTATTACGACAATAAAAATAGTATAATAAAGCTATAAGCTAAATAATCTCTTTAAACGTTATACTTTAAATAGTGCCAACTAAACTACACTCGAACTCCAGAGCATGCCTGAACTAAGCTATTTATTCCCCTTATATTAAAGCAGGTTGTATATACATTAAATCACAGTCTCCCTTTTACATTGACCAATAGTAGCTGGTCTCATACACACATTTGTGATAAATAGCCTATGTGAAATGTTTTAACCCCAATATCTCATTCTAAAATGGCGTATCCGACATATTGGAACAGATAACTATTGCGCTTGCCAAAATAGTCAAGGAGAATTGCCATAGAGCCCTAATGAATCATTTCGTGGAGGTCCTGGAGGACGATGGATGTTGAATATAGCACATATTCTTGCACATCTGCGCATGCTCTGGAGCGTCTGAGGAGGATTTGGACGTATGAAATTTGATTTATCTGTCGGTGTTTGCGTGGATTTTGATGTTATGAAGTGCCATAGGAGGAGCTGACCCGAAATTTCAGGATTTTTCACGCATGAAATTTCGTGAGTGAAACTTGAAACGCTGTTAATTGATTGCTAAGGGGATGAAAGAAAGTGAGATCGTATCGTTGTTCAAGTATTATGAAATGAAAACCACGACATGATGACCCTGGCTTACAGACATCACAAACATGATTAAATATGCCTTTTTTTTATTTATTTAATTAAGATAGATCTTAGTTTAAAACATGTTTATGTGAAACGAAATTAAGATTCCCTGATTAATAAAATATCTCCAAGTACACATATTTATTTTTCAAATTTCTTCTCCCAGTCAGTTTGCAATTCGCATCTGGCGAAATGTATATATTCATATTAAAAGATAAAAACCAGTGTTAAAAATCACAAATTTATTACTATAATATAGTTAAGAAAGCATACAAATTGTGATGCTACTCTGAAGCATCATTATTTGTGTAGCGTCGAAACTTGTATGCTATTTAGTTATTTTAATATCATAAATTTTTTATTTACTAACATTGATTTTTGTCTTTCACTTGGTTAAAACAACATAGTTTTAAAATAGCATACTAGTTCTGATGCTACTCTGAAGCATCATCATTTGTGTAGCGTCGAAACATGTATGATATTTAGTTATTTTAATATCATAATTTTTTTATTTATTAACATTGATTTTTGTCTTTACCCTGGCTAATGCAGCATAGTTTTAAAATAGCATACTAGTTGTGATGCTACTCTGAAGCATCATTATTTGGGTAGCGTCGAAACTTGTATGCTATTTAGTTACTTTAATATCATGAATTTTTTATTTAATAACATTGATTTTCGTCTTTCTCTTGGTTAAAACAACATAGTTTTAAAATAGCATGCTAGTTCTGATGCTACTCTGAAGCATCTTTATTTGTGTAGCGTCGAAACTTGTATGCTATTTAGTTATTTTAATATCATAATTTTTTTATTTATTAACATTGATTTTTGTCTTTACCGTGGCTAAAGCAGAATAGTTTTAAAATGGCATACTAGTTCTGATGTTGCTTTGAAGCATCATTATTTGTGTAGCGTCTTGTATGCTATTTTAGTTATTTTAAGATAATTCATTTTTAATTTATTAACATTGATTTTTGTTTTTGACTTGCCTAAAACAGTATTTGATAAAATTAAACAGAATCGTTTCCGGTTAGATAACTGCATTATTTAAGAAATATATAAGTATTCATGACAGTGAAAATTATATATGCTACACTAATTATACATACCCTGGAATAGAACACTAACGTAATTTCAGTATCCAATAATATATTTGATATAGTAGCGTCGAACAAATCACAGTTTTCGGATATACTTTTGGATAAACGATCACCTTAAGCGATTGGTACACTTTATTTATCCTTAAATGTGAAATCAATAAACTCAGGAGACAGAAGATCCCGTTATACTTCCCCCCCTCCCTTTTAACCTTCCCCCCATATGATCAGGAGTCTTAAAAGAGCATAAAGAAATAAAAAGGAAAGGCATTAACAGCAGTAAAAGAACACAGAAATCAATGAAATGAAGTTAAAACGCCCCCACTATACTCGCCCCCCTCACTGCCCGAAAAGATAACACGGTTGAGGCTTTAAATACAAGAACATCGATCTGGGAAACGGGAGAAAATTGTTTGTAAAACAAAACTGGAATTTAAATTGAGTTTTAGCCGGGTTCGATTACTTAAAACCCGTATAGTCGGGGTGCAAATGCCTTGATGGGGAGTGAGGTTAAGCGTGGGGGTTAAAGTGTTTAGTACGAGATCAACCCCCACCCCCCCATCCCAACACATCTCAACCGATTTTCGTTTTAAAAGTGAACCGGTTGGTCTTCCACAGTATATGAGAACGAAAGCACGCAATGTTCCTTTTAAGTTCCGAAAACGAGGCATTTTCGGTTGTTGATTTCCGGAATTCGTTCTGCGTGTTCCAGGGGTGTCTGTCCGCTTTTTTGTTCGAATCATTTATTCCCGATCCGAAAATGGTTAGATAAGTCTTGCCTAGGCGTGTGCTTTACTTATTTGTTTTTGGGGTTTTTGGAATAAATGGGGACAAAATTTTTCCGTGTTGGGAGATTTAAGTTCTGATCGACGAGAAAATGAATTTTTCCGTAAACGAGTTTAGTTGTTTTCTTTCCCGTCTTTTAATCGAGTGCGTCCATTACTTTTCGTCCCGCAACTCTTCAAACTGGAGTTTTAATGTCTCAAAGATTCATTATGAAAGAATGGTTTCCCATGCAAGCCTTCGACTATTGTTTCTTTTTGTAATCAGGGAGTTGTTCACTTTTCATATTAAATGGGGGATATGAAAAATGACAAAATAAATTAATTCGCCACTTCATGTTACCTTATTATTTCACCGCTGCAGCTGAACCACAATTTCAAAGAAACAAGTCACACAACCTTTTTTTTTACATTCATTAAAAAATTCATTATAAAACATGACAGTTTGATTGAAGTTGCAGTACTGTCTACCAATCAAGAGATTACTCTCGAATGAGAGCTCATCTCGCGGTTGATAAACATTATGCCTATTTATATGTTAACCCTTTTCAAGGCCGTGGTAAGTATACTTACCACCACGTTTTACCACTTTTAATTTAGATTTCCATTTTTCAATAACTTCAGCTTTCTTGAAGTGAGTTTGAATAAAATTGGTAGCCATTTGTCGCTTTTAAAAAACGCATAAAAGTTATAAAATACATAATTCCTTTTGAAGTTAGTAGCGTTTAAGGAATTTATTTTAAAAATGAAGAAAAATAAAAGTCAGTAAGTTCCTAATAGGTCATGTTAGATATATTTACCACCAAAAAAATGGCATTTTTTTAAACAAAATGAGTTTTTTTTTTTTCATATCAATTACTGTTCTTAAGACAATTTCAATTCCAAAGATACTTTAATTTACCTTTACTAGAAATAAAGGGCCCGTTAAAGGATTAGTTTGCTATTTTTGCTCGTGCTAACTGTATTTGTTAACAGGATATAATAAGTAAAAACTTTATAATAGTGTTTAATTAAAACAAAAACTTTAATTTTCTAGGTGTGTGTAAAGAAATTCTATTGAAATCACTCAAATCCTGTTATACATATCATTAAAAAATTGCATCATAATAGTGTTTAAATTTGTTGAATTCTTAATTAACGTGATTGATTCTGAGTTAACAAGTGAATCGGTTTCAATGGATCATTAAATCAGTGAATGAAATAATAATTTTAAATTTTTTTTTAAACCTTAAATCTGTCGTACTTTAAGCTAAGAAATAGATCTGTTCTAACTGATAATCATATCAAAAAGTTGAAAAGTAAAGTGCACATATGTTGAAGCTTTAAATATGTTTAATTCTGAGTAAATAAATTAGTTTGTCGACCTTGTCGAAGTTGATCCAGAAAGATGATTCGTAATAATATTTACATTTGTTGAAACCTCTATTAATATGTCTAATTCTAACTTAAAATATCAATCGGTTTAAGTTAACTTAATTATGTTTAAATTTGTTCAAACCTTATCAACACATCTAATTCCAAGTTAAAACTTCAATATATCTAGATTGATCATCATATTAGGAAGTAAAAATAATAATATTTAAATTTTTTAATAGTCTAATTTTATGTTAAGAAATTATACATTCATAATAAAACTAGATCTACAAGATACATCTACATTCATAATAATACTAGAAAGTTACATTATAATAATGTTTAAAACTATTGAAACAGTGATTAGTATATTTAACTTTAAATTTTAAAAAAATCAATCTACCAAATTGATCATATCATTAGAAAGTTGAAACAATAATGTTTAAGTTTATTAAAATCTTAGTTGATATTTCCAAGCAGCTCACACTGAGAAAAATCATGGTCAAAATTACAAGAATATGGTAAAATTTACCGAGTTTTCGGCTGTATGGGAAATCCAGAAAGTTTGGTAATTTTTACCGAATCACTTTGGCAATGGTTTTGGTAAAATCAACAACAAAATATGGATTTATAATGTGGGATAAAATCTGATAAATGCGGTAAAATTTGGTAATTTTATTATTATACCTTAGAGTATGGCTTTAAAACCCTTTATTCGGCAAAATTTATATTTCAGTTCTGAATTTTGTAATGAACATATGGTGATTAGAACTATAATCTTGAAAAACAGAATTTCATGTAAACCGTTACACATATGAGCATCACATGAATGATTAAAATAGCTTGTTTTATATTATCAGAAATAGGACTCATTTTTTTAAAAATTTTAACGGTAAATTTTATCAGAATTTTTTTCCTCCGTGGTTATAGGATAAAAATAAAAGTTAGAGGGGCTATGTTATGTTTATGTTAGTTAACATAGTAAACATAACTTTTATTGTTTACTAACATAGTTCATTATATTAATTATTCATTATTTATATTAATAAATACGAGATACATTATTAACAAAACAAAAAAGAAACTAAAAGAGCATTCTACGAGTTAAAACGCCCCAGTTTACCAGAATGTGGGAAAAGTGACGAAACCATAACTTAACGAACGATCGATGAAAACACAAAGAAAACGAAAGCTATGAAAAGCGATGTGGGTTCTAGACGATGCCAACACCTTTTTAACTGGAAAAAGACAAAAAGACAAAAAAACACACTTAAAAAGAAGCTGTTGGCAGGGCGAAGACGTCGCTGGCAAACAGACCAACTTCGGCAGATAATAAAATTGAGGTTAAAAGCCGATGTCACAATTCATTTCATAAAGAGGTTTTCAGCCACTTGGAATAAATTTTTTTTATGCGGTGGACGGAAAAATTTAAAAGCAGTCCCATAAAATCACCACCCTAGGATTTTTTTTTCTTTTTTTGCTCTTCTCTTTTCTTATTTCATTTTTTATTGTTTTCAGTCGACTAGTCGAACAGGAAGTCGATCCGTGACTCGACCTCGCCCGATAATTGTCCCTCTGGTACACCCTCAACCTCCCCCGCCCCTCGGCCGGCAGCTGCTTTTGGTCACGACGATCAAATTTTCGCCTTGGCGCTATATTTTTCTTCTCTCTTCTATTTTCAATATAATGCATTTTTTTTCTTCATTATTCGTCGCCTTAAAACGAAGCTACTCCTATTTTTTTCATAGCTATTTATTGAAAAAATTCCTATTGTGGGAAAAAAAATGAAAGTACTGGTAGTTAAGCCTTAGAAATAGAACAAACGATTGAAATTGATTGCTGGAAAAAGAAAATTGAGGAAACTGATTTATAAGTTGCACTTAAATCATTAAAATGATTTATTTATCGATTTCTAATTTTATATGGCTTGATCATCGTAGCAGAGAATAAAAATCCCTATGAAAAGTAAATATTAATAATATTAATCTTTCCCCTCAATAAAAGCAAGACTTAGTTACTCATTTATTTTGCAATTCTTAAATATTTAGATATAAATTTCAATTGAAAAAAAAATTATACTTAAAATACAAATTAAATTCATTCTTATTCTCAAAATCACCATTAAAAAAACTTTCATCTTTGAGGTTAACTATTAAAGTCGAAGTAAATAATAAAAAATATGTTAATAAATAACTTGAATAAAATATTAACAAAGCTATCTGTGTTCATTTCGATTAGTCAGTTGTTTTCATTTATAAGAAATTCCTTTATAAGTTTGATTTAAGAAGTTTTTTCATAAAAAAAATAATAAATAAAATTTGGTTAATTTTTTTTTATTTTATCTTATCAGTATTTTTATCGTATCGTCATCAGAGAAGTGTGAACTAAATTTCTTAATTTCATGCCTTTTCTGTGATTTTTATTTTATTATTTTAACTGTGTTTGTTGTTTCTGTGATATTAAAATATAAACTTGAATGAACCTTTTGAGAATTACGTATCACTGCTTGAAAGGGGTTATATTAAAATCGTTATAAACAGTAGCGATGTTTGTGAGCAAGAAAAAAAAGTAATAAAAGGTATTCTTTACGTGAAGATTTAAAGAGAAGAATTTGAAAGCAAATGTTTGTTGAAGATTGATAGTTATTTGATAGATAATTACTGTGGAATATTAATTCATTCGTTTATCGTCCAGTCAACATGAACCTAATTCAAATGCGAAGAAAAAGCACAGTAGCGTAAAAAAAGTGCATTATTTAATTTTTTTAAATTTATTTTGGTATTTTTATTGAGTAAAAAAAATAATTTTAAATGGTTTTAACTTTATTTAAATATACTTCTCAGCTGAAGTGTTCAAACCTTTCAAAATTTTAAAATCATTTTAAAATTAAAAAAAAGAACTATTTAAAATCATTCTTATAATTTTCCTTAAAATAAAGTTATTTTGTATTATTCATTATATACATAATTATTATATTTTTATTCAAATTTTTCTTAAGAGAGTTTTTCGATGAACTCTCTCGCCCAAGAAAATATATTAAAAAAAATAAATGAAACTTAAAAATCACAATTTAAAAAACAATTACACTTGAGATAAAGGTATAATTTTAAACTATATGAACCATCTTACTGTTGCAGAATTATCTGGGCTTTCAAACGGACAAACAACTTAAATGCTTTTCTTAAAATACATTAATTTTTTCAAAAATTACCAATTTTTTGAGATTTTTCCCCTTAGGTAGGAAAACTAACAAAATCAATAATTCTCGATTTTTGCAAATTTTTATGATCCCTGGTAATACTGCGATGGAGTTACTTTCTAAATATTAACAAATTAGATCAAACACGTTTTTTATTATCACAAAACTGTGACGTTTAGAGCCATTTTCAGAAATACAAAAGAATTCGCAGGATGAAGATAGGCTTAACGTGACTTACTAGTCATAGGTAACAGATAAAAACTCACAACATTTATGAATATAGTATATTAATTGCGATTTTTATTTTATTTTATGAGACAATAGAGCCCTTGAAAAAGGCCAAAACTCCAAACATTATTCACAAGTTCCATCTAGTTATGTTAAAAAAAAATCTTTTTAAATTCTTCAATAATCGATGTATGCACTTAATTTCTGAATGAAGTTCATATAGCGTGCCTTAACAATAACATATATAAAAATTATTTTAGATTTGTTTACTTATTTTTATTCTTATATTAACATTAAATATCGAAAAAATGTAATCAGTCATAAATGTGGATAAAAAATAAACTAAGAAAACCTTTTTCTTAAAACAGCATTGTTTAAATTATATAGTCCGTAAAATAAAAACTGCATAAGGATTCATATTTAAGCAAAAAATGCTAGATAAGAATTTATAATGTAAGCAGTTCATTTATTATGAACTTTCCTTACAGCGACATATTTAATCAAAATAATTAAAGTAAATTAGATGTTTTTACACGGAACCCACTTTGAGATAAAATTATTCTTCAGTTCTATCAATCAAACTTTCACCATAGACTCACTGGTCTTGCAATGGACATGTTTTCTCTTACGAAATGGCAAATTGTTGTTGTAATGAAGCAATTGTAAATAATGATACACCCACAATTTTCTAGCGATGCTTATGCGCTGAACTCTCCATGACTTGATGGTTTGACAGAAAGTAACAGCACAGCCCTATCTTGGCCACTTTGGCTGAGTTGACGACGGTGGGAAAATTTAATGGGACAAGGTTAACTTTTTGAAGAAGTCGCCCTTTTTCCTCATTTGAGGCTTAAAGAGAGGGATATAGCCTCGATGGATATAGCCTATCTCTATCCCTGATTCATGAAAAGTCGTGATTCACTGTTGATGAATTTTTTTTTCTCGCTTTCCCTCGAACAACAACTGGAGTTATTGTTTGTTTCGGAATAAATTCAAGTCCGATGAAATTAGAAAGAGAAGGGGTTGTATACAAATGTAATTTCGTTGAAATTCAGTGTTTGTTTTCCAAGTTCCTCTCTACTATATTTTTGAAANAGTTTCTTATTCTAAATAATTTTTTTTTTTTTTAATTTTTACCCATGTCAATTTTTTACGTTTCATTTATTTTTATAACTATTACTTAAAATCTTCTAGCTAATTGTGATTAAAAAATAAATAAAATCAGCTTGATTTAGTTTTCTTTTTTTAACTTCTACCGAATCCCCATTGTCTTATCAATTTTGTATGATTATTATTTAAACTCTTTAACGCGTTTCTGATTAAAAAATAAATAAAACAGCTTGATATAGTTTTTATTTTTTTATTTTTACCAAACCTAAACAGCTTTATTTATTTTTTACACGCATTATTTAAACTCTTTAAGCGCTTCTGATTAAAAAAATAAACAAAAACAGCTTGATATAGTTATATTTTTTAATTTTAACTAAACCTAAACTGTTTTATTAAATTTTTACGAGTTCATTTAAACTCTTTACTTATTTCTGATTTAAAAAAAATAAATAAAAATAGCTTGCATTGGTTTTCTTTTTTTTTCAAATTTTTTTCATTATAATTTTTTTACCCATTTTCGTTAATTTTTTCGCCGATTATTTAAAATCGTGAAGAAAAAAAATATTCTGATAAAAAATAAATAAAAACAGAGTGATTTAGCTTTCTCTTTTTATTTTTAATTCCCGCTAAACATCCACTGTATTTGCTTTTTATGTGTATTAATTGAACTCTTTGAGCATTTCTGATTAAAAAAAAATGAATAAAAGCAGGATGATTTATTTTTATTTTTTTTAAGTTCTATTATTCCTTAATTCGTTTATATTATTTTTTTTATTCACCGAATTGCCACTTTTTCATGTTTTTTCTACGTTTATTACTTAAACTCTTTAAGCGCTTCTGATTGAAAAATACATAAGAACAGCTTGATTTAGTATTATCAGAACTCTACCTCTTTATTTATTTTTTTTTTTTAATTTTAAAGCCTGTTATTTCAATTTTTCTGTAAATCTGACTAAAAATAAAAAAATAAAGCTTGACTTTTCGCTTTATTTATAAATCATAATTTGTATACATAGCTTCAAAGCTCGATTATATCTTCCACTGCTTCCTTTTTGAGACTATTCTTATTATCTATATTCGCTTAAATGAAAGGTTTGTGAATTTATATTGCATGTGTGATTGAAGAACCAATTTCAACCTCAAAAAATGGAAAAGAAAAGAATGCTGAGATCTTGATTTATCAAAAGAAAAAGAATGTGAAAACTTTCACCCTTCAGCTCTTGATTGTTAACTTCTCCCTTAAAAGCCTACCATTGTGGGGAAGAATGTTTCTCAGGGGTTTTAGGGGAAACTTACTATACCTTCAAGAGAATTGTTATTTTGAGAGAAAAAAATTCATGTTCATTGAATCGATAACTTCATTTTCCATTTTCCATATTTTTGTCCAAAATTTATATAGAATTTATATATTTAGGATATATATTCAAGATATACATTTTAGATGTTAGATTCACGTTTTAAAAATTGCTTATTCGCATGCACACATTTTAAGTTAGTTAACATTTTTTGTTTGCTTGCAATTACAACATTTCACTCTATAGGTGTGTTTTCGGAAATTTTTCTCCGGAAATTTAAATCAGAGTATTGTTGTTTTCAATCTAATTTTTGTTTAGGAAAGAAAATTTTGAAGTATTTGGGCGTACTGTTTAAAAAGTTTTTCATTATACCTCTAATGTACAGTATCATTAATTTGTTGAATGCTTTCAGCATTAGAAATGGATATTTGTACATTACAAAAGTTCATAAGTACATTACAGAAGTTGTATAGTTAACTATACAACTTAATCTTATTCTATTATTTTTCAAGTTTCGAATTTTTTCAAATAAAGAATAGTCAGTATGTCTATTTTCAGTACCAATGGTGAATATTTTTGTCATAATTAATAAAATTTATAAGTTTTTATGCAAATTAGAATTTATGTATTTTAATATTCACTTATGATTATTATAAATTATAACGAAGCTTTTTTCATCACATTATAATAAATTTTAATATATATTTAATTATTTATTTTAATATCATTATTCAGCTTAAAAAGCTTTTACGTTTAGTGCTTACCTTATTCTATTAAAATTCCGTAACAAAAAAATTTAAAAAGATGAAGGAATTAATTTTTCTCCAAAATTGTTTTTGCAACTTAATAATTTATAACCATTTTTTTATAGTCTTCGATTAAAAACACTGAAATGTTTAATATAACGAAAAACATTTGAACACATTTCAGATATTTAACCTCTCTGCTATTAAAATACAATTTATAAACAGATTTCATTTTGCATGTAGTTTAAAATAACTGCATAAATTTAGAAATTAGTTTTTTTTTTTAAATTGTATTAGCCTTCAAAAAAAAGCGTCTCTGGTTTGCCAAAACGATAAGATTGCGAGGAAAAAAATTATATCATAATCACGAAAAAATGTAAACATATCTCAACACTTCAATAGAAAATGTGGCAACAAAATATAACTAGAGAAAAAAAAATTGGATATAAAGATACACAGAGCTAGGGAACAAAAGGAAAACGTGCAGGCGAAAATTGACGGTCACATGACATAGAGCCTGGGCCAACTACAAGAACTGGTCACGACTGAATCTACGACAATTATTTGGCGACCTTTGGCGCCCTGACACCAAACCTCTAAACCGGTTGTCATCATCGTCTACCGAATGATGTGGAGAGTGAGGGGAAAGCGTGAGAAAACTACCCTTTTGAGAGATTGAAGATAAATACATGACGATTTACATTCCTGCTCTTGGATGAGGGAGTCCTTGGCTTGACTGGTACCGAGTCGTACACCACCCCCGCCACCCTAACAATGCAAACGATAGTTGAGATGTCTATCATGTTGCATATTCAGAAAATAATTGGGTATATACAGGGGTGCAGGGTTCAAGTACGTTGGAACGTTTTGGGCTAGTTTTTGAATGCCGCAAGTGTTTTGTAATTGTATAAGTAAAATTGTTTTTTTTTTAAACAACTTGTTAATCATTGTTGCTCTAAATATTTTATGTTTTTAAATGACAAGAGATTATGTTTTGAAGAATACAAGAGAAAGCATTAAACTAGAATAATACGATTAGTAATAGTGGCTATTTAAATGTATTGTTAAAATTCTTTAAAGAAAAAATAAATTTATTCATTTAAAAGAGATTTTATAACGGCTTAAATATTATCATTTAAAAGCTCCACGATTAAGTTCCCACGGAACTTAGAACTTTTTAATCGTGAATGTAAAATATCAAAAGTGCTACCATTTCTTTAAAAAATACTTCCTCGTTTGCGTTAAGAGCTTTGGCAAGATAAAATTCAAATATAAATAATTTTCTTCTTCTTTTTTTAATGATATTTATTGGTGGTCACAAAAATTTTAAAATATTGATAATTGTTAAATTCTTGTTTCCATTTTTTTTAAATTAATAATACTCTTAAAAACTCTGTAAATTACTTATTAATTATCTTTTTTAAATTTATTTAATCTCCTCTGCAGAGGATCAAAATTATGATGGCATGTCTTTGAATCATCCTCAGGGATGTTTCCCAGACCGTTGCCAATAGCCCATTGTGCAGCTCTATTGCGACGTAAATAAAGTACCTGCCTACCTTTATTTTATTATTTTCTTTTTACAAAAGTGACACGATAATAATAATCCTTTAAAAACAAATTGCGATGTAGATTTAATTTCTGTAATTCATTTAATGCTGAAAGAATCATGTGAAAGTTATACAAAATGTGGGGCATTAAGTTTTTTAAGGCCGTGAAAAAGTATTGCATTAACTCTTTGACGCACAGTGTCCTTTTTATATATTTTTTCTTGACACTCTAATTGCAAGTAAAAATATATAATGATTTTTTTTAATCGCAAAAGAGCAATCGTAAAAGAAAAAAGAACAGTTATTAAAAGAAATCTGCTAGATTGTTGCAATTATATTTGTATTAAAATATAAAATTGAGAGAAAAAAGGTAGTTTACAAATTTTTTTTTCATTCCTATTCAAATATTAAACAAGAATTAATTTCAAAAATGAAAGTAATTTCAATAATGAATAACTGTTTCTCTTAGATCTGAATAACAGCAAATAAATGCAAATTTGAAAAAATTCATGTTTCGAAGTGAACCGTGTTTGAAAGATTTCACCTTTAACGCAGAAAAAGACAGCAATGTTTCATACTGTTTTTCATAACTATAAATTATTAAAATAATAAATATAATATTTTTCACTTACTTGGACCTAAATTAATGCAAAATAAATGAAAACTTAAGAAAAATATGTTTAATAAAAATTCTGCGACAAAGGATTAAGCACTTCGTGGAAAAGCTACAAAGTTGTTAATAAAAAGTTGATGAAATTCTAAAATTAAAATGTTTCTTATTTTATATTTGAAATTACATACATTGAAAAATGAAAGCCTCAATCAGTGAAAATCTGAAATCTTGGAAGTAAAGTGTTTCTTTCAGAACAGTTACCTGAACTGATCCAAAATATCTGTTACATCAAATAACAGTGATATCTAATATCACGACCGCCTAATTTTTACTAGATCTCTGCGCTTGATAGTTCCCCCAGAGGAATCCCAACATCATAAAGAAAAAATACAAACACAAATCCCTAGAATTAAAAACATTGGCCACCTTGTGAGTGGAAATAAGACAGCGATTAATATCTTTAATGTGACAAGCAACAGCAATTATCCTACCAAATTTGTGTCGAATTTAGTATACTTGCAGTTACAAATCGCTTTCAGTAACATAGGACTTGTATAACTCATTCTGAAAGTGTGGCAAAAACTTGGTAAGACCAGTTCCTTTTTCATTGAGGTTCAGGAGTACAAAGTTCAGAAAGGTTATCATTGGCATCTGACATGACAATCTTTACCAAAGACAAATGTCTTCCTCTTTGACTTTGAAAAGGAAAAAAAAAATTGTTGACGGAAGCTACTTCTAAAAAACGATTAATACAAAAATTTTGTAGCAATAAATCTTCTACTCAAAAAGGTTAAAAAAGTTTAAATGGATTTTGTTCTTCAAAGCTCTTTCACCAAGCAAAATGGAAAATTCACAGTTTGAGGGCCTTGGACTGAAATCTAATCTTTAATTTTAAGCATTATTGACTAGCTTAAAATGTTTAAAAAAATTTTTAATTTTTTTTCCTAATAAAAATTGCTAATTTGACAATTTTCCCCACCTGCTTGAAAACTATTAAAATCAATAAATAATTCTCAGTTTCGCCTATTTGAATAAATGCAGCTTTGGAATAATTTTACAAATTCTAAAAAGTTAGATCACAGATACTTTTTCATTTTCTCAAGGTAGTGGTTTTTCTGCATATTTATATTGTTCGTCTTTCTTAAATTAGTATAAGTGGTGTTAGCTAACGATGGACAAATTTTAACCAAAAAGTAGTAAAAACTTTTCAAACTCTAAACATTTGTAAGAAAAAATAATTAAAGACCAGCAAAACTCAACCTAGAAGTCATGAGTATATGTTATAAACTCTAAACAGTGATAATTAAAAATGGCTTAAGATGGACCAAAGGTAAAAGTCATGAAAGACTGTTACAAACTCTCAACAGTTATAAGAGGAAGAAAAAAGGCAAAAATATTAATAGATGGGGAAAAACGTTATTTTATGTTACAACAGAACCCTGAAAGTGCAACTTAAATATTTAATTTAAATTAAACAATTAGATTAAATATTCTTAGCAATTCAACTTTCCGCAATACTAGAAAAATTTTTTTCATTAGTATGTTTGAAGAGTGTAAAGTAAGAAGCAGAGCTGAATAATTTAAATTTTATTTGAATGTTTTAATAGAACTTCATCTACATTCTAACAATGCACATTTGTTTTATTAAGTTGACTACTATTTCGACCGGTTGTCAACACACGCCTTTTCTAACTTTAATTTCTAAAGTATAATTACTTTTCCCAAACTGATTTGGAGAAAAACAATTAATAGTCACTCTAATTTACATATTCATCATAGTTTGCGCCCACCTCAATACGTATTACTTAAGGGAATTCATTAAAAATATAATTTAGAGCATAGAAGCGTTATTAAATTGTTTTATTTTTGTCATTAATAATAGTTCCAACAGCTTGCTTAAAGTACACGAAAGAAAAAATTCACAATGTTCAAGGGAAAATAACTAATTACTTTTTATCAAATTTAAATGATTCATGTTAATAATAGGTAAAATATTTAGAAAACAATCAATGCATATATTCTTCTGAGTTCAAGATTTTGACTACCGCTTTAAGTAAATAATTTTTATAGTTTTATTAAAGATCGAGGAATTATTGAAATAGGTAAAAAACTACAGATGAATTTTATTGCTATAAATCACCCGTTTTAAAATATCGAAAAAAAATTTTCTGAGAAAATAAAACAGTTAGTATTAATGGAAGAAATAAAATGTTATAATGTGTTTTTTAAAGAAAATTATAAAATAAAATACGGATCGTTAAATTTTTTTTTTAAATATTTGCTCTTTCAATGTATATACTCGGCTAGCAAAATATGAAGCGATTTCAATTTCACACATTACTTAAGCATTCTATGGAATGACTAATGATAAAAACAAAGCATGACACGATAAATATTTTACACATTGCCCAGCATTTAGTACTTAGACTAACAAAAGTCTTACAGGCTTTCTTTGCCATTATTAGGCAAATTATGTAATGGTTCTCATATTTAATGGTTTGCTTAATGAATATTTGCCGTTCTTTAGAATGCCTAGACATTTTATTCAGTGAATAAGCAAAGCCAGTAACAATTCCCCTAATTCATACTTTGCCTAAAAAACATTCGTCATTCTCTAGAATGCCTAAACAACCTATCCTTTTCAGTGACAAAGCAAAGTGCATAAAAGTTCTCATGTTTACTACTTTACCTATAACTACCATTTTTTATACTACTGAATGTCTAGATAGTGATTATAGATAGTAAATAAATAGTTATAGTTAGTCTAGATAGTTATTCAGTAACTAAGCGAACTATATATAATAATTCGAACTGTTTCTAAAAAAACAATTGTCATTCTATGGAATACGCAGGCATTCTATTCAGAGACTAAGCTAAATGTATAATAATTCTCACATTTCTTACTTTGATTATAACGAGAATTTTTTATTCTATGAAATGCATAGCCATTCTATTTAGTAACTAAGCAAAATATATATATTAATTCTCTTATTTCACACTTCATCTAAAAAGTAGTTTTTATTCTATAGAATGTACAGGCATTCTATTCAATGACTAATTAAGAGTATAATAATTCTCAAAATTCATACTTTGCCTATAAAGTGCATTTTAGACTGTAAATTGTAAAGACATTCTATTCAGTGACTGCACAAAATATACATAATAATTTTCATAATTCATACTTTATCATCTCAAAAGCAATTGTCATTCTATGGAATGCACAAGCATTATTTTTAGTGACTAAGCAAGGGGTATAATAATTCTCATATTTTTTACTTTGACTGTAACGAGCATTTTTTTGTACTATAGAATGTCCAGACATTCTATTCAGTGACTAAGCAAAGTATGTATAGTATTATTATACTCATATTTCATATTTTTCTTAAAAAAACACGAAATGTTATATACAATTTCATACAGTGACTATAACGTGTGAATAAATTGTCATAAAGCTTCAAGAGAACGAAACAATATTTTCAATTTTAAAATTCAAATTTTGCTTCGTAGCAAACATCTTCACTGAGCAGAGCAATTCATGACAAACCCCTACCTTGATGCAATATCTTTCAATACCGCTGACAACAAATGCATTCCGTTAGTGATATTATTATACTTCGCTGTGACCGCGGCATAGTTGGAATATGGAAAAGCTCACCGCGTTCACACCATTACCTCCACCCCCTTCCCATCTTCCCACTGTCATTTTCCACAAAGTTTCATCTCATATGATGATCTGGGTGATGAAAATGATCATGAAGATTATCTTATTTTCTTTTTTTTCTATCTCAATGCCATTTCGAAGATCGTGTCTTCTCTATCTACCACCTTCCCCCCCTAACCCCCCTTAGAGTCATCTTTTGATACAGCGGGCGATGCCTTCTTGGACTTTATATTCTAAAGGGGGAGGGGGGATGTCGTTTAGAAATGCGGAACTGAAATTCCAGATCCTCTTTCTCTTAAGAAAAGTATCCATTTTTTTATTATCTCGTTGATTTCGCATAGTTGTGGTTCGTAAATTGGTAAAATGGAAGATACATACACACGCGAATGGATGCGTAGATGTCTTTTTTTCAGTTTAAATTATTATGACTATTATCGCAGTTTTTTTTTCATCACTTTGTTGAGTCTAGGATATAAAAGATTCGGCCGTGTGAAAGATTGAGAATTAATGTTTTTAAATTGAAGGTTTTTGTGCCTAGATGTTTGTAGAAATTGTGGCAACAGTTATAATTTAACGTGAGAAAAAATTCAGAATCCCAAACAATTTGTTCACTATTCGAAGTTTTTTAGGAATTATTTGAGTTAGAATTCGATATATATCATTAAAGGTTTATGAGATTAACCAAAATACATTATTTTCTTTTTTTTTTCCTGTTTCGATTACTTATTTGCTATAAAGGTAAAAGAAATGTTCCTTTTACGAATAATATGTGATAACTTTTTGTAATATTCTTTGCAACAGTGATTTATCTATTGTGAAATAAGAGTTAATTTTAAGTAAATAATTCCAAAAAACTGAAGCGCTAAGTTATTACCTGATTAAAATCCTCATTCACTTCAAAAATTGATAAATAGGAAATAAATGTCAACATTCACCACCTATAGCGCTTGAAGCTGTATTTTACCCTGATTTGCCTCACTCGGCGAGTGTGCTTTTTCTTGATTTATTTTTCATATTTCTCTTCTCTCGGCTACTGTGGTATTTCTAGTTTTCACTTTTATTTTTCCATTTTTCATTGGCAACTTTGCCTTTTAAATTTAAAATCACTTTTGTTTCTTCTCATTCACATCTGGAAAATCTTGTAAATGAACGCCTGTTTTGGAGAGCTTGAAACAGATAGACTGTTATTTCCAACTTGTATATTTTGGAAGGGAATGAAATTTTTAATCTAATAATATCTTACCGCTTCAGTTTCTTGGTATTATTTATTTAGCACAATTTAGGGTTAATAAAATATGTTTATAACATATTTCTTAATTGAAATAAATTATAGCGATAAAATACCTAAGAAACTAATCTTTTTTTAAAGACAAATAAACCTAAAAAAGGAGCATTAGTAACATTAGTAACTTCATAAAAAAGGTTATTTTTTATTCCCGTATCGTAATGTTTAATGTACCTGATTGTATTATTTTCTTTTAAATTAAAACTATCAGTTTTTTATTTCAAATATTTTTAAAAGTATTAAATTACAAACTTTTTCAATGTCGTTGCCCGCAAAAACTTAAAAGGAAAAATGCTTCTTATCTTTTATTTTTTTCTCTTTTTGGCGAGTGATTTCATTTTGCTTTACAAATTATTTTTTAATATAAGCGCAGACACCCGTGGGAAAAGATAATGTCGGTTTTTCTCCAAGCGAGACAAATCGCTACATCGAAAATGTGTCTATGATTCGTAATCATCACACAATTACTTACAAAGACATTACCACACCAGTTGGATGACAAGTGATTTTCAAATGGTTCTCTAAAGAAAAAAAAATAACAGCAATGTAAAGAAACATTCGAATCAGACACCTTCAGTTTTTTATTAATTATTTCTCAAAAATTGAGGTCTTTTAAATAATGGCTATATCATGACTTTGTCTAAAAATTTGCAATTCAAATCCCAGGTATTATTTAAGAGGAGGCTAGTGCGGATGGAGCAGGTGTAAGCAAACGGAATATTTTCGTTATTTATTCCTCGAAATTTCACAGCAAATTTTGGCAGATTTGAAAAACTGTGCTTTATTTTCCTACGTAGTAACTTGTCAAAAATCATTGTTAATAGGCAAATTAGAAGACAAGGTTTTTATGGTGGAAAAGCAAAGCCTTAATTCTTTTAATTATCATTTTTGACGATTCATAGTTTCTGATAATAGGACTTCTTATGTTATGAATGAATATGCTTATTATGACATTAAATGAATAATCCTAAGAAACTAAAGCTGTAAGATATTACTTTATTGAAAACAATCATCGCCTCAAAAATATACAAAATTGAAACAACAGTCGACTTGTTTTAAGCTCTCAAAAGTAGACGCCTATTTTCAAGACTTACCAGACATGAATAGAAGTCATTCACGTCTGGCAAGTCTTGAAAATGGGAACCTATTTTTGAGCTCTTGAAATATGTCTACTGTTGTTACCATTTTGTATATTTTCGAAGTTGTACTTCATTCAGTTGTCCTGAATGAAGTTTTTAACAAAGTAATGCTTTTGTCATACTCTTAATAGTCACATTTGATTTGTCTTTTTTCAGTTAACCTCTAAACAGTTTAAATAAACTAATCATCCCATAGAGGGGAGGGGGCTAATGTGGGCACAAAGGTGTGGGGTTACTATGGACTTATCAATATTAACAGGATCTTTCAGTGGTGGAAATTTTACGTTAATGTTGGCAGGAAGTCCTGAGTTTGAATCCCGGACAAGGCATGGTTGTTCTTTCATTCTCTGTACAATCTGTCCTTGCTGTAGGAGCAACGTTGGTCCACCTAATTTGGTGTTCCTGAAAGAGTGGCCGATACATCTTCCCTACCAATACCTAAAAGACGAGTATCAATTGGATGGGCATTAGGAAAAAAAAAGGTTTGCAAAGTTTGTTTAATTCTGCTATGACTTAAAAACACTTCACCACAATTGTTCACCGCGCTATTACTAGGCCTAACTGCTCATGTATGGTTCCATGAGATCATTTCAAAAATCATATAGTTTCGAACAATTGAAATGAGTGCAACTCATTAAATGAAATGTTAAGTGGAATAAATAATTCGGGGACTTAAATAAAAAGATTCTCAAAAGAGGATGCAGTTATGAAAGGGGGGCATAAAGCAAGCACTCGATCATCGCCTTAGGTGACGGTGTGATGTGCGGTGCAGATCAAAAGGTGGGATATAGTTCAGAGTGATTCATTTCTGCATCCCCCACATCGTCCAGAGCATCCCTGAGGCCATTTGGGAAAGGATGCAGAAGATGGGGATGCTGGAAGAGGAGGATGTTTCGTGAACTGCTTCGGAAACAGCTGCTACGTGTTGATGATATCAGCCCCCTTACCCTCGCTTAAGCCTCAACTTTTGTTATGTGGACGAGGTGGGGATGGGGTGGGAGGAATTGTGAAAACGGACAACCACATAACAGACACTGGAGACTATGCTGCCAACGGGAAAAGAAAAATGTATTTTTTGTCTAAAAATAGTGGGCGATATTTTTCTCGAATAGAATTTAAAGTGGTGATAGCGACCGAGAAAAGTTTCGTTTTTGAAATGTGTTAGAAAAAGAATTTTTTTGTTCTTTAGGAATAAAAAATGTATGTTTGAAGTGAGTTAGATTTTTCTATGTACCTGAGGCATGTTTTTTTTTTTTTTTTTTTTTTTTTTTTTTTTTTTTTTTTCCGTTGATCAACTTTAGCGAAGAAGATTCCATTTAAGAATACTATCCAAAGTTGTAGTAGTTTAAGTTAAATAAACTTACAAAAGTTAAGATAGTTTTTTTTTAAAGACAATTAAAAGGTATTTTGTTTAAATATTTTCAAATTTTCGTTAAGAAAATGTTTAGAATTAGTTACAAAAAAGTTTTGTTAAATAAATGTTTAGACTTAGTTACAAAAATGCTACTAATTCTAAACATTTAGTTTACAATTAATATTACACGTTACAAGCATAATAATGTTTCGAATTAGTAACAAAATGTTTAGAATTGGCAACATAAATGTAGTTTTTGATCTTAATTGCTTACGTCTCAAATACCTATACTAAAAAGCTAGTAGAAAATATGAAGAATTTGAAATAATATCGATGAGTGGCTGAATGTAAACAATAACAAGCTTCCTAAAACTAATAGAAATAAAAAAAAAACTTAAGGTGTATCCCTCCGCTTTGTGTTATGTTTGCGAGGCAATGTGTGAACAGGTTTGATATGTCAGGAAGTTTTATTATTGTCATTTATATTTAAATTTACGCGTAATTTTACCATTCTTAAAATTTTTCTGCAACTTATAAATTCTGAAAGCTTGTAAACAGTAAATAAATTTGAGAATATTCATTTCACAACACTAATAACCCTTAAGGTTTGCCATGTTTTGAGTTTTCACCCTTATTTGGCTATATTTGGGTAAAATGTCAACGTTTGTTATTTTTTGGGCAGCATCATAACATGCTAGTGGAGTCTTCCGAATTCGTTTGCTGTTTATTTCATTGTTAGTTAAATTGAAGAAACGCGTTACATTGTATACGTTACAAGCATAATAATATTGAATGGCGAGCTTTTTTAAGCGGAAAAAAAATCGGAAGTAGTAACCCGTAATTTTTTTCACACATTTTAGCTCCTTTCACCAAATATGATTATTTTTATGAGACTATCCAATAATAGCAATAAGAAACACTTTTGTTTAAAATTGCATGTTTACATCAAACTGCTCCTTTGTATTGTTTCCTGATAGGTACTGTTCAATTGTATGAAATGTTCACCATAAAACAGTACTATACAGAGGAAGATCTTAATGGTTACTTGGTGACTTTCACTATACTCTTCTAAACAATTTGAAAATGTGGCTTATCATTACATTGTCACCTGCGTTACCACTATATAGCGGTATAGCGCAGGATTGAACTAAAATGATATGTCATTCTCTTAACTAACTATAAGTTAGAAAAGGCACAATAAATATTTATATTAATGATATTTTTTGGAAAAAATATCATCTAATACTCCCAATTCGCTAATAAAAAAATATACTTGTTTAGTTACTCTTTAATTTTGAATGAAATAAGCGATTAATGATGTTATGAAATAAATGAGTAATACTAAACTACGTTGAATATTCATAAAAGAAAAATAAACTTAAAATAATTTTGATTTTCTTAGAGGAGTTTGTAGTAGGATATTTTTAAGAGCTTGGGCTTAATTTATTTTTCAAATCAAAGCAGACATAACGTAAAGAAGAAAAAAAAAACGCGTTTCGAAATCGAGTGTTACAAATCAAAATGCTAAAATTACACACATGTCAAGAAAAATAACAATTTTACATCACACAATTGCGCCAATTTTCTTGTTTCCTTTCAAACGATAGCTCAAAATAGTAAAAAAACAAACCATTATACTTCCAAAACAATAATGACGTCTTAATCAATTAGAAAATTACGTGCTGTTTTAGTTTAAAAGATTATTTTCTACGTAATGACCCGTACAATTCGGATAAAAGGGTTCTCCGCAGTTAAAATAAACGAATATAAAATAGAACATAGAATATTCTCGGGAGTAATAAGAATGTCTTGTCTGGTACAGTTCTTAAAAGGGGTCCTTTAAAATGCGTTGACGAAACTAAGCGCACTTTTGAATATTAATTCCCCTTAAGTGGACGATGCGTGTGCCCCATCACCAAAAAGAGCCCCACCTCTTTCGCCGCCCCATCAACAGGGCGCAAATGTTCGTCCTCACGCCATGTGTCGTGTCGCGTAACAAGTCCATTCTAGAACTTAAAAGGACCCGGGGCCTCTGTTGGCGCTTTATCTCGTGTTGTCTCCCCGTCCACTTATAGGACTGCCAAGTTATTTAATTGCTGGCGAGTAATTAGTTTTGGATGTTGGCGATAAATCATGACTTATTACAGAATGCTTTGATTTTCATTACGTTGTATCGAAATCTTGGCGAGATATATTTTGATTATTTATCTCACGTTGAATGAGGCATAATTTACTATGACAGACTGAAATAGACAAATTGTCGGAGTTATTTTGTTTCAACAATTTGATCCGAAATAACTCTGCAATTAATTTATTTTCAGAGCTACTTAAAAGAAAGAAACCCTTAATAGTTTGAGTCATTAAAACAACGATATAGAAAAACTAACCCATTTGTTAACTTACTTTCATAGGATTAGTTGTTCTTTTGGCGTTTCAAATTTGAACTTCCAGAATAATAGTTACTCATTTGTTGATACGTAACTATTGCTATGGAATAACTATTTTCCGTTTAGGGATAGTGGATGATAGTTTGTTATATGATTACTTGTTTTATAAGGTAATGTTATATGGTATAATATAAATGACAATTAAGCAGTTGTCGACTTACTGATTTGTTTATACATTGATTCACCGATTTATTGATAAGCTGATTCACTGATTCGTCTATTTAATGATTCTCTTCACTTCTTTACTCGTTTACTTCTTTACTCAGTAACTCATTTTGAAATTGTCTGACATAATTTTTAAATGGGTGTCATATGATTGCATTTTTTACATATACCGTAATTGGAGATATTATTTGCAAAATCAAATAACTAATAAACTTAAAGTAGCTGTTCTTGGCAATCCTAATTACATATGTTTATTATGAATATGGTAGTGATAATAAACTTATATTTATTTATGAATATAGTAGTAATTTATGTAATTATGAAAGTATAACTAAATTCTTTTAAATATATTTAGAGCAAAGTGAATGTCAAAATATTTAGAACAAAAACAGATATATAATGTGTAAGTCTTACCAGATTCATATCTTTGCAATCACTTTTAATCCTCCCTACTGCTTATTGCCACTTATTGCCTGCCTGATTAAAAATGTGTCGTTGAAAATGTGTTATTGTAATCAAATCTACACAGTCTTTCTTTTTTTTTATTTAAATATATATTCAATGAAAGGTTAAGAAGTTTCAAAAGTTCAAACTCTTCTTCCTGAATAACTGAATGGACCTCCAATGGTTTAAATAAATCCGTTCATCAGTCATGCGTTCGTAAAAACTGTTACTGAATAAACTCAAAAGTTACGGAATAAACTTTAGTGGGTATTGACGTCTCCTCCAAATCCAAAAGACACCATTTTATTACACCGAATAAGTCTGCAAAACCTCATTCAACTTCTCTTTCGATCGGAGAGACAGAATATAATACTGCGCCAACAATAACGGTTTTTGTGATGTGGTCTCTGTAATGACCAGAGGAGTTTCCTGACCGCATTGTTTTAGTAAAAAGGGGTCTCAGCTGGTGCTGGACGTAAAAACCCCTTTCTTACCCTGAAACGGAAGGGAAAAGGGTCGCCGTTAGAGTGTGAAGGAAAGAACAAAAACAATAAGAACAGACCAAAGGACAAATCATAGGGTTGTCGAATATTGGTCGGAAAACCTCGCCAAGGTATAGGACATTTTTGGGGGGCTGAAAGAACTAAATCTTACATAGTTCCATTCATCAATTATATGTACTTCACTTTAAAAAATTCTGCTTTCATAGTTATTAATCCAATTAATTTATATTTATTAATTATAATAATTTTTATAATATGGAGTTCGTTGCAAAAAAGTAGACAAACCTGCAGGTTATTAATTCTATTGGGGTCATAAGAAGATTATTGCAGAAAATACAACAATATAAGAAAATTATTGTATAAAATGAACTAGTTTCAAGGTTGATTTTGGGAACATGTTGATTTTTGGAATACTTGAAATGCGTTTTGGGCATTATTTGAGTGCAACTTTTAGCTTTAAATGTCTCATAAATACTAAACTTTTCAACCCATCCTATTTTTTTTTAAAAAAAGGAATAAAGAAGCTTTCAAACATTAATATGTTTTTGAAACATGTTACACTACCAGAACAATCTCCACCACGTTATATCATGAAATCAGCACCTATAACCACGCATAACCGTAGAATTTGTTGCGACTTTAATATGGGGTTGTAGGGAGTCGTGTATCCATTCTTCTTAAACCATAATATCTTGAACCATAATACGGAGCAAATTTGCTGCAACAGTAATACGGTGCTAAATGAAGTAATGTATTCAATTAAAATGAACACTTCGGACCATAAAACGTGCAACTTTTGCTGCAATTTTATTACAGTTTCAAAATGCATCATTTGTCGATACAAGTTGAACCATAGTATCATCACCTTGTACCACAATTTGCTGCAATCGTAATACGGTGTTAAAATGAGTGCATAGTATATCGTATCCATAGTAATCGTAACCATGGTAACCACATCGTGAAATCAAGTTTAGGGAATACGGCATTATGGTTAACTTACACAAAATTTTTAACAGTATACGTAAAGTGTAAGGCAATACTGTCATTTTTAATTTTAATCTCCGTTTATTTTTAAATTTATTTAATTAACCGTTAGCACAAGTAGCAAATAATTCATTATGATTTAACTGTAGCCGTTATGTAAAAATGTTTTAAATTATTATCTGGCCGAATTTGGTAATTAAACTTTTACTGTTTCTATTTCTTGTCAAGATCATAGATTGTTTCATCCATCATAATCACAAAATAAACCGGTGTTTTTGAAATTATTTCAATTATCAAAATTTTTGTGAAAAACTGCGTCTTAGAATAAAAATAATATTTTTACTTTTTATGGCAATATTAATATTTGTTGCAAATTATGTTGCTTTTAGGATGGTCCTAATGTTTTTAAAACAATTTAGTTCTGTAGATCACAATAATATTTTTGAAATTTTTTTTTTTTTTTTAGATTTAGACTTATTCATAGCTTTGAGCTAGCAATTTAACAGACAAAATCTTTATGAACAATACTCTTAGCTTCAAAAACTAATATTTTTAAAACGAAATCTTTATAAATAATATTATTAGTAGCTCCGAAAAGTAGTAATTTTACAGACGAAATCTTTTTGAATAACACTACTCGCAGCTTCACAAACTAATATTTTACAGACAAAATCCTTATGAATAACACTACTCGCAGATTTGGAAAATAATATTTCACAGACGAAATCTTTCTGAATAGTATTATTTGTAGCTGCGAATTTGCAAATTTACAAATAAAATTTTATAAAATGTATAATTTGTAGCTTCGAAAATCATTTGCCATATTGTTTTCATAATAACTCTACTGCAAACATTTTTTTAAACTTTTTCTTTCATTTTCGTTTGATTCGTAACTAATGTTGCTGAAATGCCTTTCAGATATTTTTAGAGTTTAAATGTTTCAGTTTTTCTCGCCCAAACGATTTTGATTATTTAATTTCCATCAAGCTTTTGGCTCTCAGACGAAATCAAAAAATAGAACAAAATTCTATATTCGATTAAATGTTACAAAATAAACAAAGATGGCCGAAAATAGTATGATTTATGTTCGAGCAGAAGATTTATAAATTATTCTATCCACGCTTCTCATTCTTATGTGTCCACCAATAATTTTGCAGACGATTTTGACGTGACGTAATTACACAAGCTCCCGCTCACAAATAACAGGTCGCATTTCGCCAAAAAGTGGCGCTCCACTCCGACCACCAAAAGAGAGAGAGAGAGTTAAAAGAAATAAAGCAAAAACAAATCCTTCCAGAAAAAGAACAAGAGCAAGAAGAAAAAAGAATGGAATAAAATAAAAGGGGTGCCACTTCTTAATAATGCATGAACTCGCCTCCGCACTGGCGAAGCATACTGCTCCATGGAGCGGTGGGGGAAAAACAGACTATAGGAGTTAGTTCCGAGGGGGTGAGAGGGGGTTAGCAGGGATATCGTAACGAGGCCCAAGGACTAATTCCCACGTCTGTGGTAAAGAATTGGGCCTTTCTGTACCAAAAGGGAAGATTCCATAGCACAATTATACCTCAAAGATAGGAGAGAAAAAGATGCCCAGGAAAAAGAGAAAATTTTCTCCAAGAATTTTCCCTTTTTTCCCCTACTTTTGAAAAAGGTAGAGATTGAGGGTCTCTTTTTTATGCTTTTTCCCTTTTCCAGGTTTTTCCTATTTAGCCGGGATTTTTGTGGTAAGGGGCAATCTGCGTTCCGGATTTCTCTCGGGACAAGTCAATGAATATGGAAGGACTTTCCAGGATTAAAAATCAAGGGGTTCCATTTACTTTTATTTTTTATTTTATCTACTTGTTGTTCATGGGTTTAGAAGTTTTCGTCAAAAATAAAATCTTTCCGCGTTTCGTTATTCACAGTTTCTTTCTTCTTTTTTTTTAGGGAAATTTTCGAGACCAAGGAATTTTTTTCTTCGTTTTTCAGCGTTAAAGAGGTGTGAGATTTGTTGTTATTCATAAAAAGTTCAGAGATTAAATATTTTCCCTTATACGACGTTGGACGTAGATTTTTCTCGTTTAAAATAAATGCAAATTTTTCTACGTGTGCAAGTCTTGCATGACGTAGGCAGTATGTGGTGTCAGCTCTTCGTTTTTCTTTTTACGTAATCTTTATGAAGAAAAAACGGAGAACTAAAAACGTAAATTTCCTGTAAATTTTTGGAGAAGATATTCAGCAAACCTTTCAATTTAAAATGTGTTAACTATTATCAAGAATGAGAAATAAATAAAAATCTACAAATCAGATATACATATAGGAAGAATTTTCGGCAAACCCTTCAACTTTGGAAAAGTTAACTATCAAACCTTCCAACTGAAGATGTGTTCACTTCCAAACCTTTCAACTTAAGGTGTGTTAACTTTAAAACCTTTAAACTCAGGTTTTGTTAACTTCTAAACCTTCAAACTAAAGGTGTATTAACTTTTATATCTTTAAATTTAATGTGTGTTAACTTTCACACTTTTCAACATAAGGTGTGCTAACTTTCAAACCTTTCAACATAAGGTGTGCTAACTTTCAAACCTTCCAACTTAAGGTGTGTTATTTTTTAAACCTTTCAACTTGAGGTGTGTTAACTTTCTGACCTTCCAACTTAAGGCTGCTAACTTCCAAACCTTTTAACTGACGATTCTAAACCTTCAAGCTAAAGGTGTATTAACTTTCATATCTTTAAATTTAATGTGTGAAAACTTTCACACTTTACAACTTAAGGTGTGCTAACTTTCAAACCTTTCAACTTAAAGTGCGTTATTTTTCAAACCTTTCAACTTAAGGTGTGTTATTTTTCAAACCTTTCAACTTGAGGTGTTTTAACTTTCTGACCTTCCAACTTAAGGTTGCTAACTTCCAAACCTTTTAACTGAAGGTGTATTAAATTTCAAACCTTTAAACTTAAGGTGTGTAATCGAGTGTAACAAAAACATAAATAATGTAAGTTATATTTTTATGCAGGATTTACAACAAACTTTTTTTTTAATGTCAGATAAAAAAAATAAACCTATAAGAAATTACTAAATTAAAAAAAAAAACAGAAAACAATAAAAAACATAAAAGAAATTTATTGTTTCAATTGAATTAGATTAATGTATATTTATATAATTTATAATAGCTATCAATTTACCAGAAAGTCCAATTTCAGCAGAATCGCAGACAGATGGTATACGGCTGGCTTTGATTAAGTAAAAGAGTTAATCAAAAATATGGGATACTTATTAAGTAATGAGAAAAAAAAAGTCAATAAAATCAAATTCGACAGTCTATTAGCGAAACAATTAACCCTTTTCTAACCTTTCGTGGTATAATAAGCTTAGCTGTCTTTAAAAATCCGAAACGGAAGTTGCCGAGTTAAATTTCAGTAATTTTTAAGAAAGAAAATTAAAGGCAGGATGCTGACTTTTATCAACCGGCACGTACATGATCGAACGCTTTCTTTATTAATGATAATAGACAAGCGTTAGCGTATACCATTCATTATTAATATCTGGAATAGATATATCAGTAAGGATATAACATGAAAAAGAAAACCTGGCAATAACACTTCCCTTTGGTAATTATAAAATATAAATTAATTTTATGTTTGTTTATTCTTTGTTACTGAATTTTAATTGTTTATTAGTTATTAGACATTATTGGAATTTTAATATTGCTTTTCGGTGTTGAACCGGACCACTTGGAATTTTAATGTGTTTATCCTGTCGTCCTGTTTGGTTTTTCTGCTATTTACACAGTTATTTACACTTTAGCTCAATCATGTAAATACAGATACTTACATTATTTTGCAATATTTTTTTAGATGTATCAGAATAGATACATCAGTAAGTACATGAATAGTAAGAAGAAAAAGCTAAAAAAAAACTTCTCTTTGGTAATATAAAACCAAACCATTTAATATTAACTTATATTATAATTGTTCATTTCTTTGTTAGTGATTGCAAGTTGCGTCCGTTTTCAGATACGGAAGTCTTTAATTTTAATGAGCTTTTATCCAATAACCAATTCGTATTTTGCAGAAACTGAAAATGTGATTTCTCTATATCAGGTCTTATTTGAATAGTGGGATAGATCTACTTTTCTCGGTTTTCAGGAGCAGAAACTTTAAATTTTAATTAGCCCTTTATCCACTAACTACAAACAAACCCTTTATCCACTAACACCCTTTATCCATATTAAGAGCCCTTTATTCACTAACCTTATCTACTACCAAACTGGGAATGTAACATAAATCTAAATAAGGATCAAAATCAAAAAAAATTATACTTCTTTTTTAGGTACCTTTAAGTTTAATGAGTGCAATGTTTATCTTATCTGGTCTGATTTTTGTGTCATCGGTCTGGCAAAAGAAATAAGTTAGAGGTACATAAGTTTTAAAATAAGATATAAATGATTTATATGGACATTAAAGGTAGACTAACTGTATTTTTTTATTAAGTATAGTAGTCCCACTTTTTATATAAGGCCTTAAGTTAATATCTCTAGTTATACGTACATATACGTATTATCTTTACGTTATAATACATATTTTAATTACATTTTCTTTTCAGGCCATTCGCTGCACTGCTCCAAACTGTACTTGTGAAGGATTTACTCCAAGCAAACCCAGTATTCGATCTTGTGATTCCTGTCATCATGGCTGGGTAGCCCATGGTGAGTGCTTATATCATCTCTGATTTATTATCATTATAATCACATCCATGGCCATAAAACCCACTTAAAATCATATAGAATAGATAAAAATCATAAAACTAACTTAAAGATTCGCATCGAATTAAATTATTACTTCCACCAATTGAAATTCCTTAAAATCGGGCACATCTGAAGGTATGATGTGTACCACATGTTTTCTTTAAAATAATGAATTTAATTATACGTCTTTACAATTTGCTTAAATTAGCATAAAAAGTTTAATTCGTTTAAGCACTTTTTTAACATTGTATATTGAATGAAATGGATAAAAAAAACATTTCTTTCTCATAGTGTTTAGAACAGAACTTTATTTTTATTCATTGGGAAAAAATCGTAAATAGTTATGGGCGAATTGTTGTAAAAAGTCTATAAAATCATTTCCCGTTATTTTTTTTCTAAAAAAAATTAATAAATCAGATCATTTCTATGTATATTGTTGCTTATACTGACGTTTTAACTTCCTACAATATCAGGAGTAATGGCGAGATTACAAGCAAACGTTTAATTCTGCCATTTCATAAAAAAATATCACCTCTCGAAAAGGGTAATACGTTAATATCCCTTAATTATCTTTTTACCAGTCGCCTATTCGATTTTTTTATTAATAAATAGATCCGATTCTGCGCGGGTTTTTAGAGTTGTACGTAGTATGTCGTAAGACTGTCACTTATGCTACTAACAATAAACAGAGCATTTTCATGCGAGATCAGTTGGGTAACATCTGATGTTACAATGGGTTTATTTATTCTAAGAGGAAAACACAGAGTTATTACGACGATTTACAATAAGGAAGCAGTATTTGGGCAAAATGGTCAATTTAAAATCCGACACTTGTGCGCATTTGGGCACAACATCTGCCTTCAGGCGAGGAATCTGAGTTCAAATTTCCCATTCGAATTTTATTTACTCCTCAAATGACCTTTTTTACGACGTCATGACATCGACTAATGGGACAGACACTTTTCGAAAGAGGAAGTGTCGTTTGCAAGAGGTCGCACGCCAGTGTCACCAGGATTTTTTTTACCAACCCCGATTTCAGAGACTATAAATCTGGACATGGGTGTTGTCCAGGAACATCTAGAGCCCTGTGGTCCACCGTAATGGGACGCGACATCGTCGTCCCACGCGAGGTCTTCCATCTTTTAATGGGAATCGTTACTTTGCGTTCAAATCACGTTGTTCGAAATGATGCACTGCATGGGATTCGACTCGGCCGTCGAAAGGTAATGGAACTGTAGCCTGTGGGTGGTGGTAACAGTTGTAAAGTGCGCAATTCGACAAGGGCAGGGTGTTCTTTGTCATTTCGTGTCTTTATGTGTATATCTTGTACCATTGCAATCTAATGCATACATTTTTTTACTTCTCAAATTTATTTCGTGATAAATAGACTGATAATTTATGTCTTTTTATTTCCTATTATTTTATTTTTTTCCTTTGTCGTCGTTTCGTTCATTAAACTCTTAGTCGATGAAGTGGGACAAGCGCAGAAGAGGGTGAAATTGGGTAATAGTTTCAATTGTAGCAGAATTTTTTTTTAACTGTGACAATATTGTTTTTTAACCAGTGTTTCTTTAATTTTTTTTAAAGGGTTGGGTTTGAGTACATGTATTATCTCCGTTCAAATGATAATTTATGTCATTTTCTTGGGCGTCTTGTAATCTGTTTAAGTCGAAGAGTTAAATGGAACCTGAGCTAAATTTATTTTCAGATAAAAATACATTTATCGGAATAAATTTGGGCTTGATTGAATTCTTAAAAAAATAATAATAAATAAATAAAGGAGTTATTTTTGAATGGTTGAAAATTCATACTAAAAATTCATACTTAAATTGAAGAATGCCGAAAATTTTTGTTTGTAATTATAATAGTTCCAAAAGATATTGCATCAAATTAATATGTTTAAGATATAAGTTAAAAATTAATTATAAACAGTTTAATAAAATGTTATAAAGTTCTATTTTTATGGAAAAAAAATTATATTAGATTGATCTATTATAGCCTCTCGGCCAAAAAATTTGCCATTCTTTTTCCTTCCTCCAAAAGCATTAAAACGGTTTCATATTTATTACATTCATAGATTATACCACTATGGTATAATCTATGAATGTAATAAATATGGAACCACGTAATAAATATGAGGAGCAAAACATGTCTATCTACCGTGATATATTACTAATGAAACTCTTTAAATTTGTATCAATAATTGCAAATATATTTTTTAATCTAAAAGGTTACCTTAGAAGGAAAAATATCCACATGATTTATAAAAGCTTTTTACACATCAGTGCACCACAAAAAGGTCTGTTTAGTTGGTAAATATATTTTTATATATGAATATATTTGATAAAATAAAATTTTAGTAATAATTCTAATAATTAAACTTTTTTAATGATAACTAAACTTTTAATTATTGTGATAAACTCTTTTCCGTTAGTTATTTTAAAAAATGCGCTGAAAATTGAGTTAATCTTTTTAATGACTTAAGTTAGTCCTTTTTTATGAAAATTGAGTTAGTACTTTATAATACTACAAATAAAATTGCCATAAACGTTTTGTAAAACGTTTAATGCTTGCTCATTAAACTCTTGTCATTAATTATTTTTTTAAAGAAATGCGCTAGAAGTTGATTTAACATAATACTTCTTAATATTGCAAATAAAATTTCCCTGAACTTAATATATAAACGTAATATTAGCAGTTATAACCCAAACCAAACCATAAAAATAATGCTTCACATAAAATTTCTTGAAGTTCAAGCATTTTCATAAAAACTCTCATAATCAAAATTAAGTAAAAAATGTATCAAAAGGTACTATTTTCGAAAACTTAAAAAAGCGAAAATGTAAACTTTTTAGACGTTTTTTTTTTAAATAGTAATTTAAAATGCTAATTATGATAGATTTTCTGAACACATTGTTGCTTATTATTCATAGTTATTAGCCGTAATTCATAAATAGGTGTTTATAGTTACTTGAATTAATTCTCAATAATTACTTGTAACAGCAATGACTACCATTATCTAGCATAAATGCGTGTATAAAATCATGTATAGATAAATTATAAGAATAGTAAAAGAATTGATGAAAAATATTATATTAAACCAATGCCATCTTACATAGCAAAGAAAAAAAAAGACAAAAGAAGATAAAAACTGAAAAAATAACTTTTCGCATGACAAAATCTTATCTCTTGTTGTTACATACCTTATCTCATATTTTCTGTTTTATGAGAGCTACGCGTGTCAAACCTGGTGAGAAATGTGACACTAAGTTACTACGTAGCGTGACATAATGATATCACGTGATCTTGGCGAAAGTGTAAACATGATATTCGCATGTCTACTCGTGATTGTAACGTTTTATCGCCTCGTCACGTGACTTAAGTCTGTGTATATCACTCAAAAACATGACGTGACGTTTCTAGTGGAAGAAATGGGCTCGCTAGAAGGCATGCAGTACAATTTTGTTTGTTCCATTGTCTTCCCTTGTTGTTCTTTTTTGGAACATTTTCGAGAACCCTGTTTGCGACTGCATCAAGATTATTTTTTTCTAGCTAGGGACTATACATATATCTTAAGAGAAGTCGAAAAATTCGACCACAGTATTATTTAATGAATATTAATTTTAAAATTTTTTTAGATTTATTTGACAATTGCGAATTAAATAAGAATAACTCTTTAAATAATTATCGACTGAGTTAAATCCGGAAATGGAATCAGACACGTGATACTATTATAAAGTTTAGGCACTTAAGTAAAAATGTCTAAAACCTTAACCCTTTATCTTCTGACTTCAGGCACTAATGACTAATGGCGGGCATTAGTGAATTAACGTATAATCTTGACAATCATCACGTCTTCAACCTGTGTATCTTATACGCGATGTCATTCATAAAGTATAATTATCCTAATAAAAATTACCCTTGAGAGTCTGATACGTTTCTTGAATTGTCCCTAAAAAAGGACTATAGACATTATAGTACCTTCTCACAGAGATTGTGTAACTATAGTAAGTTAGTTCTACATACTTGACATTACATATGCGTCTTCGTGGTGTCCTATACGTAATACCATTTAAATAGTTTAGATTTTTGAGTAAAAATGTCTAAAAGATAAACCCTTTTAACACCTGATTCGAATTTTTTAATCTTCCCTTACGAATTAATATCTATATTCTTGGCATTCAACATGTCCTCAACATAGTATCTCACACGTGGTACCACTTATAGCTTAGATATTTGAGTAAAATTATCTAAAAAATAAATTTCTTAAATGTTTTTAGAACCATTCCTTTAAAAGGACGATTTGCACTAGTCAGTTAATTCTTTCAACCCATGTCTTGTTAATAAAAGAATAAATTACGTAAAGTACTGACTGCACAAAGACGCTCTTTTGATCGAATCCAATCACTTGTCACCCAACCTTTTTATGTCCACCCTAAGATAAATGCAAAAGATCCCTCATCTTAAGAGTCCATTAGTAGTCCATATAAACCTCTCAGCCCTTGAAATCACTTGACCAAAAGATGATTCGTCCATTGGGCGCCTGACCATTCGAGCTGACATTGATGGCGGACACATGGCTTCCGATCAGAGATTGGCTTAAGGTATATTTTTCCAGAACTTTCTATGAGAAAAAGTAAATGAATGAAGAAAAAGCAACAACAAAAAAAGCAAAAGTCCAGCGTAAGTGGCTTGTCCTAAAGTTTCTTCTTGTGTTTAATGACCGATAAGGACGCATTAAAGGCATGTTGCCAAAGAAAGTGATAGTTGGCGTTGTTTGTTTGATTACTTTTCTCCTGTTTGGGGAGGTTTTGGCGATGATTCCTTTTTTTACTTTTGGTTATCCAATCCATCAATTCTAAGCAAGAGTTGAAATAAAAAAGAAGAAATGTGTGTCTAACTTAAAAAGAAACTACTTTTCTCATTTAATTAATACAGAACAATGCTCAATAATCAATATTGTAACACCATCGAGTAACAGCGTTAAGAAAATATTTTAAAAACAAAATACTCAATATTATTTAGCACATTTAAATCCATCAAAACCTTACCAGATACTAAATAAATATTAACAATAAGTTTCAAATAATAAAAAAAAAATTGTCGTGTCATCTTGCGACTGCATATAGTTAAACTCTCTCTCTCACACTGTTTTTTTTTTTAACGCAATAGGAATTCAAGAAAATAATTTAATCTCTTCAGACCAAAGGTACTTATTTGTGTACCCTGCCAAAAACAAGGTGCCAAGATACAAATTTCAAAAATAAATAAACTGGTCAATAGCTTTCTTCAACAGTTATTGAAATTTTTTTATAGTTCGCTTCCACTTTAGCGTTATAAATTCCTTTTTGAAGCTTTCTTTACCATGTAATCGAATTGGCGTATTGTGGGGGTAGCAGTTTTGAATCCCGACTTAACCTTGGATATATTTTAAACGTTGCTCTTCACTAACTTGTTGTATCTGATAAGGGTATAACCATACTTCGTAATGTACACGCAATCCTGCATTTGTACGTGTGTAACAATATGTTAATAGAATCATATTAATTGTATTTTTGGCAGTTACAAATACATGTAAGTATTGAATAAATTTGGAAAGAGAATATAAAAATATTGGTAACAAATTTTTTGATTTATTTAGCACCGTGCTAACCTTGAAATTTAATTTTGTACCGAAAATGATTCATATTTTTTAATTCACAATTGTACCATGTATATTTAAATCAAGCAAAAATATGCCATTTTAATAACAAAATAGTTTCATTTCTTTACAACTAGCATTTGATTTTTTTTTTTTTTAAGTAACCCACTGTTTTGTTTAATGCTGGCACGTTTTTAAATAATATCGGTAAATAAAAAAATAAAAACTAGAGATATCTTTACATTCGATTTGAAAGACCCATTTAAAGGAAAAAGTGTGAAAACCTTGCCCTATCAATAAATCTGAATGTCGAAATATCCCGTTTAAATGTCGCTCTGGGGAGTAACTCATCTAAAGTGAGACGAGTCTAGGATTTGGCGACTATTTATCTTCAAGGGTTTCCATATTCAAATCAGTATCGCTTTTTGTCTGACTAAAAATTGAGTTTTGAAATCCAAATATTTTAAACATGAATTTTAAAAAGTAATAAAAATAAATCTGCATAATGCGAAAGCAACTTTTATAAATCAAAACGAATATTGTCAATTTAAAGTTTTTTTTCTTCAACTTTCATATTACTGTTAGATATTAATCGTTATGAATAAGATAAAAATATTTTTTTTTAAAAATATTCACTTTTTTTTAAACTTAAATAGTTATTTTAATTAAAATAATGTTTTTAAAATAAAGTATTCTCTTACAAGTTTTTCAAAAAATTAGGAAATGGTAATTGTAAAAAGGAATTCTTGAATTTTATTACAGATTATGAAGATTAAGGAAATATGGTAAAAAATGATAAAATCTTAAATAAACGGAATGTGTACAACCTAAAGGGTTAACTATTCTTTTTTTGACATTGCAATCACATTAATAAATAAAAATACATTATTCTTTAGAACTTGAATTAAAAAATGTGAAATAAAAAAAAATGTATATGCTATTTGATTCGACATTGTAAGTAAAGTAAATATTTCTATTGTTCAATATTTTACTAACATTATTTTTGACGATAAAACATTTGCGTTGCTCAAATCAGAGATAAATACTTTTAAATTTAAATACTATGTAATAAATTTATTTCAAAATATCATTTAAAAAATTATAGTATTTCAAAAAAAAGTGATATGAAACTAAATGAAAATAATGTTATAAATTAGTGAATATTTCCTATGAATATGATTAAAGTTTCTACAAAAATGTGTCACCTTATAAAATCCAAGCATGATTTATCATTATATCATATTAAGATTATTATATATATAGCACTCAAAATGGAGTCTTTTTTTTTTTTTTTAAATATATGTTTATTGAGAAGTATTTTCAGAAAATTATCACTTCACAATTTATTTATTTTTAATTTTTCACTTAATCTTACCTTTTTTTTTACCCCTCGCATAATATATTGAGGTGCAAATTCTACTGTATAAATAGCATTTATTTTTCATTTTTAATTATATAAAATGTAGAAGGGTATTATTTTTACAATATCCTTCTGTTGAATAAAAAATAAAGCATAAGTTTTTATCAATTAAAAAAAAATTAATAAATACTACAAAAGATCTCGTGTCTTAAAATTTTGAAATAAATAATTGGTTAAGTTCTCTAAAATATTTCACGATCTTTCGAGATTTCATATGCAAGTAAATATTAAAACGATTTTATTCAATTCGTTATCATTAAATTCCAAAACTCGCTTTAAAAATCAAAGCAACCCTGCTTTATACAATAACTCAACTGACGGACCCACGTTCGAAATACGTGGCACCCTAAAGCTGCGCTTTATTCTAAAACTGAAGAGCACACAAGGGGATTTCATCTCCCCCCTTCCCAGCAGACGATCTTTTACATCCCTACATCCCACTTCGATACTCGAGAAAACAGTATTGGGTCGCGTTTCGCCCGGGTACAGTGGAGATCGTTGATAAAAATTTTTGTAAATGGCCATGTTCAAAAATTTGGACTTAATCTGTCGCTCGAGGATTTAGGCTTCGCCTTTTCGACGGACGAAATTTTGTTATCTAGTCCCAAACATATGGCAAGGGGGAACCAGAGGGGTCACAATCCCCCCTCACGTGATTTTATACCGTCTTTTAAGAGGACTGTCTTAGGAAAGTATCTTTTAGAACAAGGCCACACGACAGCAGCGGTTGAAGAAAAAGTTTGATTTTTGGAAGGAATTTGAGGAAACTTCAGTCCTTGGGGAGTTGTTCTTGGGAGTGTTATACATTTTGTATTTGTTACGTACAGATTTATTTGTACGGATGAATGGCGTTGTTTAATCGGTGTCTTGTTCTACGGTTGGTAGATTTAAAGATTTATTTTGAGTTTTATTTTTAAAAATATAGGTGATTGGGAAAAAAATGAGAAGTAATTTTTTTTTTCCCTTGAATTTTTTCAAACAGATTTTGAGAGGATAGGAAAAAGGCTCGCATTAAGAGACACTTTTTAAAATTAAGAGTAGATGGTATTCTTTAGTATTGGTATGTTCATGGTATCCTTTAGTAGATGGTATTCTTTAGTANTGGGGAAAGGTTGACGATTGTTTATGGCATAGCCGCTCCCTGTTTCAGGCGATTGACAATGTAATTACTTGCAACAAAAGAACACAATCCGCCTTCGAGGCACCTCAGGACGGCAAATCATCGTTCATGTTGTCTTCGACATTTTCTTCTTTATGTGTCAAACCTATGAAAAGGGACCTGCGTAAAAAATAAATTACATAAAAGTAATAAAATTAATTTCTAGTGTGGTCAAATCTCAATATTTATTTTAAAAATACAAACTAATGGAATACTTTTGTTGAGAAATATGAATTAGGCTTCAAAACAAAATTGTTTTTTTAAAAAATTTAAACAATAAATATTTATATTTGATTTATTTTTACGGCATTGTTTTAAAAACAAAGAATTGTTTTTAAAAAAAAATTAAACAATAAGCATTTTGTTTGACATTTTCTTAAAATTATTTTACTTGAAAACCAATATTGTCAAATCTCAATATTTATTTTAAAAATAATGGAGCTAATGGAAACTTTTGTTGATAAATATGAAATAGACTTCAAAAATTGTTTGTTTTTTTTTAAATTTAAACAATGAATAATCTCTAATATTAATAATATAGGAATATGGTCTAGAAAAGGTGTTCGAATGTGAGTTAGTACTAAGATAGTATCAAATCATACTACGAACGTGAGTTCTAATTGTTATTATACAGAACCATGGATATTTTTAGAAAATTTTATAACAGAAAACGAATGCATAAAATATGGTCGCCCAATTATATTGAAAGTTATTAGTTAGTTAAGTTGCATAATACTGCTGAAAGTTATTGGTAAATACGGTTGCCCAATCAAATTGAAAGTTATTAGGCTCTAACTTTTACTTAAATGACTCTCTATAAATTGATTCAAGCCGCCTAAGTGGTTAAAAAAAAGTAACATTTTAAGGAATCCATTGGAATTGAGATTGAATATTCAGAATTAATTGAATATATAAAATATACACTTTCTTTTTCTCAGAGATGTGCATTGAAGTAGAAAGATCATCTTATTACATTATTCAGTAACTAATTTCAGTTTTTCTTCGCTCTCGAAAGCTAAATGAAAAGACACAAATCATCTTTGGAATGGAGAAAAAAAAAATTCTTAAAAGAGGGGTCACCGAGTTTTCCATTTCCTGTCGTTTTCTTTTGTCCAGGAAAACTAGAAGAGGAAGAAGCTAAAAAACTTCACGAATATGTGATTAATCGTTTGAGACATATACTATAACATATGGTCAGCATAGGCATCACCCCTCTTGTCTTCTGGAGTCAAGGAAGAGAGAAAGGAAGGAAAAAAAATCGAATTACCTGCGGAAGTCTTTTAATGCTCAACTCAACTCAACTCGACTCATCCCCCCTTTTTAATCTATTTCACCTAAGCTTTCTCAGATACCGTACCCCAATTGGGATCAGAATCTTAGAGGCCTTCAAAAATATCATAAGAACATTTTTTTTATTATTATTATGGTGATCGTTTGCGCATGTAGCAGCTGTGGGTCTCGAAACGTCACGGTTACAGTTAAAAAATTGATTGGTGATGAATTGGTGTGATGTCTCAGTTCATATGTTTCACTCTGATTTTGATTACAATGGATCCCCCTCCCTTGTTTTAGCGGATGTCGTTCTTGAAAATCAATCGATTTTTAAGTTCCAGAATAATAATAAAAAATCGTTCGATTTTTTGCCTCAGAGAGTTTAAATTGTTGCCAGGTGAAAACAATCAGAAAACGAGAGATGAGTTAAACAGGGGGGTTAGCATCCTTCCGTTTTTTTTTTTTTTTTTTTTTTTTTACGGGTGATGATATAATTAGAACGTAATCAATCAAACTTGTTGAAAGATCGGTTAATGCGTTGAATAAATAATATGATGAAATGTTTGTCTCAGAATTATTTAAAAAAAAGAGGTTGAAAAGATAAGCGCTTACTTTAAATTGAAAGTTTACTGGTGAAAATATTTTAAGAGGTAACATAAACAGTTCTTTTAGCAAATGTTGGCTTTTTTTAAATTTATTTTTAATAAAAAAAATATTAAATTTAATAATTGTAATAAATCTTATAATTATTTATTCAAATTGTATGCAAGTTATTATTAGATTTACGCATATAATTGTTTAAAAGGAGTAAATTTCAAAATTGTTAGCTGGACATTATTAGATGAAGTTAGGTTCAAAACTGTAATGATATGGAGCAGGACATTATTGAATGGAAATAGTTTCAAACTTTTAGGTATACGAAGCTAGACATTATTAGATGAAATTAGGTTCAGAACTGTAATGATATGGAGCAAGACTTTACTAAATGGAGATAGTTTCAAACTTTTAGGTATACGGAGCTGGACATTATTAGATGAAGTTAAATTCATAACTGTAATAATATGGACCAGGCCATTATTGAATGGAGNGAATTACCTGCGGAAGTCTTTTAATGCTCAACTCAACTCAACTCGACTCATCCCCCCTTTTTAATCTATTTCACCTAAGCTTTCTCAGATACCGTACCCCAATTGGGATCAGAATCTTAGAGGCCTTCAAAAATATCATAAGAACATTTTTTTTATTATTATTATGGTGATCGTTTGCGCATGTAGCAGCTGTGGGTCTCAAAACGTCACGGTTACAGTTAAAAAATTGATTGGTGATGAATTGGTGTGATGTCTCAGTTCATATGTTTCACTCTGATTTTGATTACAATGGATTCCCCTCCCTTGTTTTAGCGGATGTCGTTCTTGAAAATCAATCGATTTTTAAGTTCCAGAATAAAAATAAAAAAATCGTTCGATTTTTTTCCTCTGAGAGTTTAAATTGTTGCCAGGTGAAAACAATCAGAAAACGAGAGATGAGTTAAGCAGGGGGGTTAGCATCCTTCCGTTTTTTTTTCCTTTTTTCTTTTTTTTTACGGGTGATGATATAATTAGAACGTAATCAATCAAACTTGTTGAGAGATCGGTTAATGCGTTGAATAAATAATATGATGAAATGTTTGTCTCAAAATTATTTTAAAAAAAAGAGGTTGAAAAGATAAAAGCTTACTTTAAATTGAAAGTTTACTGCTTAGCAAGAGGTAGCTAACATAAGCAGTTTTTTTAGTAAATGTTGGCTTTTTCTTAAATTTATTTTTAATAAAAAAACTATTAAATTTAATAATTGTAATAAATCTTATAATTAGTTATTTACTTGTAAAAACATATGAAAGTTATTATTAGATTTACGCAGATAGTTGTTTAAATCGAGTAAATTTCAAAATTGTTAACTGAACGGATGGAGTTGGACATTATTAGATGAAGTTAGGTTCTAAGCTGTAATGATATGGAGTAGGACATTATTGAATGGAGATACGCAATTTCAAACTTTTAGGTATACGGAAATGGACATTATTAGATAAAGTTAGGTTCATAACTGTAATGATATGGAGAAGGATATTATTGAATAGAGATAGTTTCAAACTTTTAGGTATATGGAGCTGGACATTTTTAGATGAAGTTAGGTTCATAACTGTGAAGATATGGAGCAGGACATTATTGAATGGCGATAGTTTCAAACTTTTAGGTATACGAAGCTGGACTATTTTAGATGAAGTTGGGTTCAAGTATTTGAAGATATGAGAATGGACATTATTGGATAGAGTTGAGTTCAAAATTGCAGGAATATCTAGTTGGATATTATAGCTTTATATCTAAGTGAAGAGATTGTTCTCAATTGTTAAAAATAGTGGAATAACTATGTGATTCGGTTCTTATAGCTATCATTAGTTGCAAAAAATATACTAATAAAAAATGCATATTTGAGCATTCATTGGTTAATTTGTTTGTTTTTAATTTTATAATCTAGAAAAACATTTTAAGAATTCTCTTTTCTTAAATTTTTTTTTAAAAATAATGTTGACGTTCTTTTTATCACTTAAAATATAATGCAGCTAATTCTCTTCCAAATATTGAAAAAAATTATATTTTTATCTCCACTAAAAAGAAAGATAATACTTGGTTTCATTTTATACTCCATCATGAACTTAAATTGATATTAGAAACTGGAAGATTATTTTACTCCGTTTGCTTAAATTCGTTAAACTTTAAAACACTGTATTACAAAATCAGTTGAAGTAAAATGTATGAAATATGAAACTGTATGTAATTTGATTATTTTGTTATAATTCATTGTTAAGAAATTCAAAGAAAAAAAAAGTTATTAGATCTTGATTTGTAATTTCTTTTTAAATATTAAAAAAGCGAAATGTGTAATTTGTTTTAAGTCGGAATATTGAAGAATGATATTTTCGTCTACATAAAAAGTTAAAAAAAAGATAAATTAATTTTTTTAAATGTCTTCATATTTTGTGTTATTTTTTAACTCTTATTGCAAAGTAAAAAAAGTAAAACAATTAAAATAAATACAAAAAATATCACTCCTCTTTATATTTTAAGCTGAAACAATTTTTTATTTCCATTTTCTACTTCATTGTAATTTATAACCTTGAAAATATTCAAGAAGTATGACAATTCACCGTGAAATTAAAAGCCATAATCTAAAGAACCGGATTGCGCAAAAAAAGTTAACCCTTTAGCGAGACTCTCATTTCATGTTTTATGATGAGGTTGAGTCTCTTACTGAAGAGGGTGGTATGTCATGAAATGTCCGTAAGTGCCGGAGGGTGGGGAAAGGTTGACGATTGTTTATGGCATAGCCGCTCCCTGTTTCAGGCGATTGACAATGTAATTACTTGCAACAAAAGAACACAATCCGCCTTCGAGGCACCTCAGGACGGCAAATCATCGTTCATGTTGTCTTCGACATTTTCTTCTTTATGTGTCAAACCTATGAAAAGGGACCTGCGTAAAAAATAAATTACATAAAAGTAATAAAATTAATTTCTAGTGTGGTCAAATCTCAATATTTATTTTAAAAATACAAACTAATGGAATACTTTTGTTGACAAATATGAATTAGGCTTCAAAGCAAAATTGTTTTTTTAAAAAATTTAAACAATAAATATTTATATTTGATTTATTTTTACGGCATTGTTTTAAAAACAAAGAATTGTTTTTAAAAAAAAATTAAACAATAAGCATTTTGTTTGACATTTTCTTAAAATTATTTTACTTGAAAACCAATATTGTCAAATCTCAATATTTATTTTAAAAATAATGGAGCTAATGGAAACTTTTGTTGATAAATATGAAATAGACTTCAAAAATTGTTTGTTTTTTTTTAAATTTAAACAATGAATATTTATATTTGATTTATTTTTACGGCATTGTTTTAAAAAATAAGAATTGTCCTTAAAAAAATTAAACAATAAACATTTTGTTTGACATTTTTTTTAAATTATTTTACTTGAAAACCAATATTGTCAAATCTCAATATTTATTTTAAAAATAATGGAACTAATGGAAACTTTTGTTGATAAATATGAATTAGACTTCAAAAATTGTTTTTTAAAATTTAAACAATGAATATTTAGATTTGATTTATTTTTACGGCATTGTTTTAAAAAGATAAGAATTAGTTGTTTTTAAAAAATTTAAACAATAAACATTTTGTTTGCCTTTTTTTATTATTATTATAGGTGAAAACCTTTGTTCAGGAGTTGACAACGTGGCATGCAAATATAATTCATATTTTATTTACTTTAACTGCAGTGTTAAAAAAAGAAATAAGTAAATAAAAATAGGAAAAAAAATTTTTTTTTTTTCAAAATTTGAACGATAAACATTTTACAATGACATTTTTTTTAAAAATTCTTTTTCGAAATCTTTGTTTAAGAATTGCCAACAAATATGACATTTAAATATAATTTATATATTTTATTCATTTTTACGGCATTGTTGAAATAAATAAATAATTGTTTTTAAAAAATTTAAACAATTAACGTTTTGGTTGGTATTTTATTGTTATTATTATACTTAAAAATCTTTGTTCAGGCACTGACAACAGATGTGGCATACAAATATAGTTTACATTTTATTTCTTTTTACGCCACTAATAAAAGGAAATAAATAATTTTTTTTTTTTTTTTTTTAATTTGAATAGTAAACATTTTGCTCGACATTATTTTTTTCTTTCTCTTTTATTCTTTTTCGATAATCTTTGTTCAAGAATTGACGACAAACGGGACAATCAAACTTAATTTATATTTTACTTATTTTTACGGCATTGCTAAAATAAATAAATAATTGCTTTTAAAAAATTTAAACAATAAACATTACGCGTAAAAAAATTTTTAATTTATTTTGGAAAACCTTTGTTCAAAAATTGAAAACAAACGTCACATACAAATATAATTTATATTTTATTTATTTTTACGGCATGGTTAATAATAACAATAAATTTATAAATATTTGATTTTCAAGATTAAAAACGTAATTTTTCATAAGATAAAAAGAAGTTTGTTTAACTTTAAATTTAACCCTTTCCAGATCAGGGAATTTCAAAAAAAAAGTTTAGTCAAACAAGTCATTAGCAAGTGCGACATTACTATATTCAAAGTGAAATGGCATACTTTAACTCTTTGCTGTTTAAAGAATAGTTGTTGCTAAATGTTTAGAGAAAATTAGTTTTACATTTCCAGTGATTTGAAAGATTTATTGTTATACACCGGAAATGGTTATTAATTTTTATTTTGCTTTATTATATCTTCTTGTTTGAGAAAACAAATATGCAAACTAATTTATTTAAATGATAATAGTAAAGTGTGATAATAGACAAAATAAGGAGAATTTTATCTACAATAGCGTACTTTTTGTATTGATTTATCATTAAACTAATTAGTAATAAGATTATCAGAGAAATTAAAATAATTGTTATCGTTTCATTCGAAAACACTACTAAATTTTTTCATTCAAACTAAATTAACTACTTTGCTAATAAAGAAATATGTTTCGCTAATAACCATTTCGACATTTTTAGCATTTTTATTTTACTTATTTTTTAGTTTTCCTTTCGAAGAAAACTATAAATCGCCTCATTTTATTCGTTTTCAATATATGCATAAACACCAAAAACAAATTCAGCACTAGACTAGACAAAGCTAAATTTTGTTCGACATGGAATCTAATTAAAGATTATTTATTTATGATAAAACGAATTGAATAATCTTAAATATTATATTGTTGTTGAATACGTTTTCAATTTTCTTTATATAGATCTTGTTTTATAAAGTTGGGATTCAAATTTGGCCATTTAGAGCCATTGCCGAAAAAAAAAATTGGGAACAGTTGTTTTAAACTACATAAATAAAATGAATAAATAAAATCGAATAATTTAACAAATAATTGTAATTGTTTCTTATGAGTACGTATTTGAGAAGTATGAATATAATCATTGATAGATAATAGTACAGTAAAGATTTTGATTCAAAATTTAGAAAAATAAATAATATTTGACCGACCCCTCTTATTCCAAAATATTATATTCTTCACTCCTCTTACCTTTCTCATTTCCAGTACCTTGTCATACAAGGAGCGGGAAAAAATCGTCTTTTATAGCACACCCTAATAAAACAAAACATCATTAAAAAAATATCGTTAAAAACGCATATCTGCCCACCTGTTGTTGATCCCTTTATGTCATGTGACAGTCCCTCATCCCCCCCCTCTTCTGGCCTTAACTGAATTTAGAGTCCATCATTTCCTGCGATGTCATGTGCTTTACATAGATGACGGGGAAAACAAAAGTGAAAGGAGGGGAGGAGGAAAAGAACCCGGATGCTAGCCGTGGATAAATGCTCTTCCAGATTGATAATCGTCTTATTTAATAATTGAGGCAAATGATTGCCCATTTAGATTAATGTAAGATTATGATTTTGGAATCGTGAACGGCAAAGATGGTGTTTCCCTTGCATATTAATATCGATATTAAGCGGTGGGTAATCGATTTTATTATTACATTTGCATAAATGTCGTTTTTGTACGGCATTAGAAAGTAAGTTTTTTTTAAAAAAAAGGGGAAAAAAATTAAACTTATGTTATATTTCCCCTCTTATAATTTAAAGCAAAGCTATCGGCACATTAAAACTGTGCAAAAGTAAAATATAGCTAAAATTACATAGATATTTTAGGGCCATTCAAATTTACGTAAGCACCTAACATAATGGTGCGTAATTGCGAGGGCGTTTGTGACTTAAAAAGGGGGGAAATTACAGTAATGATGCATTCCTTCCACTTTTAGTTTGAAGCAAAGTTTTCGGTGCATTAAAACTGACCAAAAGTAAAACACTATTAAAATTACATAGTTACTTTAGAGTCGATCAAGTTTACGTAAGCTCCTAACATAATAGTGCGTAATTGTGAGGGAATTTGTGATTTAAAAAAAGGGGGGAAATTACATTTCTCCCCCTTTTTGTTTGATGCAAAGTTTTCGGTACATTAAAACTGCCCAAAAGTAAAACACTATTTAAATTACATACTTTAGAGTCGATCAAGTTTACGTAAGCACCTGACAAAATGGTGCGTAATTGTGAGGGGGTTTGAGACTTTAAAAAGGGAAAAAAATTACACTCCTCCCCCTTTTAGTTTGAAGCAAGGTTTTCGGTGCATTAAAACTTCCCAAAAGTAAAACACCACTAAAATTACATAGTTACTTTAGAGCCAATCAAATTTACGTAAGCACATAACATAATGGTGCGTAATTGTGAGGGGGTATGTGATTTTAAAAAGAGAAAAAAATTACACTGATGTTACATTCCCCCCTGTTTTAGCTTGAAGCAAGGTTTTCGGTGCATTAAAACTTCTCAAAAGTAAAACACCACTTAAATTACATAGTTACTTAAGAGCCAATAAAATTTATGCAAGCACCTAACATAAGGGTGCGTAGTTGTGAGGGGGTTTGTGATTTAAAAAAGGGGGGAAATTACACTGATATTACAACACCTAAACAATAAACATTTTGTTTGACANATGTTACAGCCCCCAAGCCTCTTTTAGTTTGAAGCATGGTTTTCGGTGCATCAAAACTGCCCAAAAGTAAAACACTATTAAAATTACATAGTTACTTTAAAGCCAATCAAATTTACATAAGCACATAACATAATGGTGCGTAATTGTGAGGGGTTTGTGATTTTAAAAAGGGGGGAAATTACACTGGTGTTACAGCCCCCAAGCCTCTTTTAGTTTGAAGCATGGTTTTCGGTGCATCAAAACTGCCCAAAAGTAAAACACTATTAAAATTACATAGTTACTTTAAAGCCAATCAAATTTACATAAGCACATAACATAATGGTGCGTAATTGTGAGGGGTTTGTGATTTTAAAAAGGGGGGAAATTACACTGGTGTTACAGCCCCCAAGCCTCTTTTAGTTTGAAGCATGGTTTTCGGTGCATCAAAACTGCCCAAAAGTAAAACACTATTAAAATTACATAGTTACTTTAAAGCCAATCAAATTTACATAAGCACATAACATAATGGTGCGTAATTGTGAGGGGTTTGTGATTTTAAAAAGGGGGGAAATTACACTGGTGTTACAGCCCCCAAGCCTCTTTTAGTTTGAAGCATGGTTTTCGGTGCATCAAAACTGCCCAAAAGTAAAACACTATTAAAATTACATAGTTACTTTAAAGCCAATCAAATTTACATAAGCACATAGCATAATGGTGCGTAATTATAAGGGGTTTGTGATTTAAAAAAGGGGGGAAATTACACTGATGTTACAGCCCCCAAGCCTCTTTTAGTTTGAAGCAAAAAATATTCGTCTCAAAGTCTTATAAAATGAATGAAAAGGTAATATTTGTTTTGTGCAAAGTTACATTTTATCCTAAAATTAGATTGCTACCATATATTCTATTCAATATAATATTCTTCTCAAATATTCTACTCAATAAATATTCTACACATAAAAATATTCTACTCAAAGTTACGAATGAAAAGGTAATATTTGTTTTGTGCAAAGTTACATTTTATCCTAAAATTAGATTGCTAACATATATTCTATTCAATATAATATTCTTCTCAAATATTCTACTCAAAAAATATTCTACACATAAAAATATTCGACTCAAAGTTAGTAATGAAAAGGTAATATTTGTTTTGTGCAAAGTTACATTTTATCCTAAAATTAGATTGCTACCATATATTCTACTCAATATAATATTCTACTCAAATATTCTACTCAATAAATATTCTACACATAAAAATATTCTACTCAAAGTTTTATAAAATGAATAAAAAGGTAATATTTGTTTTGTGCATATTTTTATGTGTAGAATATTTATTGAGTAGAATATTATATTGAGTAGAATATATGGTAGCAATCTAATTTCAGGATAAAATGTAACTCTGCACAAAACAAATATTACCCTTTCATTCATTTTATAAAACTTTGAGTAGAAAAGTTACATTTTATCCTAAAATTAGATTGCTACCATATATTACTATTCAATACAATATTCCACTCACATATTCTTCTCAATAAATATTCTACTCAAAGTTTTATAAAATGAATGAAAAGGTAATATTGTTTTGTGCAGAGTTACATTTTATCCTGAAATTAGATTGCTAGCATGAAAGTCGAAAAACAAATGGGAAGATATTAGGACTTTCTTACAAGGACTGGTTTTGTAATTTGCTTATTTTTGCGAACAAGGAAGGAGAAGAAGTCTAAAATTGGCAAAAATATGCTTACGTAATATTGAAACGGCCATTTTCTTAAATTTTGTATCATGGTTTTAGAAGCTTTTAGAAAAAAGTGTAATCAAAAGTACCCGATTTTAATTTCCAGCATGTATTTACAACAACATGTTTAGTGTGTCCTTTACGTTTACAATTTTATCTAATTATAAGAGGCGTACTAAAAATATGTCACGTAGGTACAAAATTTTATTTTAAAAATATGACACTTGGCTTAAAGCTCAAGTTTAAGAGTCTCTTTGTAAAGTACGTTTCAGTTCGGACCCCCTCCAGCTCTCCGCCCCTCCAGCTCTCCGCCTCCAGCTCTCCGCAAAGCGATTGAAATAGAGTAAAATAAAATAACTGTGATTTTCGTAATGATGAATTTCGTAGATTTGAAATGTATAGAATTCACTAACCAGTTGTTTCAGTTATCGTTCATTTATATTTAACTGATGTGTTTCGTACGACTAATAAAGGAACAGTCCGAACTATTTAGTGAAGTTTAATTTCGTAATCTAATCTTTCGTATTCCGTTGATTTTTTCGTATTTATATCTAAAATATAATTATAAAGGAAAAACTTAAATAAATTCGTAATCTTTTATAATTTATATTTTTTTGCACTCCCTTATCTAAAATTTAACGCAGCCTGTTAGAATACATTACATTCAACTTCACTAAAGATTTCTATTTACTGTTTAAAACAAACAAAAGAAAGAATAATTTTAAAAATATTGGTAAAGGTTTATGAAATTAAGGGATGCTTTTAACTCTAAAATTTGATGAAAAATCAAAACACAATAATGATTACCTAAAATCACAAAATGGAAAATACATACATTTTTCAGCTCCAAATGAACTTATTCCACTTTCAAAAATAACGGCTCATACCTTTATTTAAATACAAAAAAATAAAAAATACAAAAAAACTTATCCTTAACTTAAGAATTTAAAAGAAAAAATTAAACAAAAACTTTGTGAACACTTCGTACAGCTATTGTTTTGAGTTAAAATAATGATTGGAAAAAATTCTTTATTTAAATATGACTTTATTTTAATCTGAAATCATTAAAACAAATTCAATGAAAATCTGACAGCGAAGGAAAGTATTTCTTAATGCTAATTGCCGCCATTTGGGAGCGAAAAGATTTAATCTTCTAATAAACTGGATTATAAAAATAATTACTTTATGTTTCATCAACGATATCATAGAGAGAGTAGCTAAACATAATAATGACGAGACATTAATTAATTTTATGATTATGAACCCTCATCAAAAGGTGATGTATGTCAAAATAATAGCTTAACAACAACAAAAAAATTCTCATTAGCCGCACATAATTTCGTGACCAACAAAAAAAGAACAAATTTAAGAGTTTAAAAGCGATAAGTCATTGAGAATGGCAGCCCCGACACGATCGAAATCTCAAGGTCGTGCTTTCAATGACGCTCGCCGTGACAGTCGCATCACGGCATGACCACGCCCATTGTTGGACAACAGTCCCGAACCCGGATGTCTGACAACCAATTAAAAACCACAGATTCAGAGCCTGGGGCGGTCTTTAGCTCATTCTTCACCTCCAGGTAAGGAGAGAAAGGTGCGTCGATATTTGTCGCCAAGAATGTCACCACTTGGCATGGAAATTGTTGTGGGTAGTTGTTTTATGATCAAGTCGAGGTGTGGTCGTGCTTTGAAAGTTCCGGCTGGATCAGGGAATGGAATAATTTTCTGTAGATCCAAGACGTTTTTTGAATTATTTGTTCTTCATTTGTTGTTATTTATGTCTTAGTTTGTTGTTTATCTTTATTCTAATCTAACGGCATTCAATCATTTTAAGCTTCATCAATTAAAAATATCACGTTCTCTTCACGTTAAATATCTTCTTCTTCTTCTACCTTCTTTACTGCTTGTGGTATTTTATTAAGGTTATCATTCTACTATATTCAGAGTTTTATTGGGTTTATGGTTCTTCTATGTTCCAAGATTTATTAGGGCTATGTTCATGGTTTATTAGGGTTGTAGTTTTACTATATTCAGGATTTCATTAGGATTACGGTACTACTAAGGTCAGAGTTTTATTAGGGTTATACTTCTACTATGATTTCACATAACTGAATCCTTGTAAGGTTAAAAAGCGTCAATTAAAAATACCTTCATCAATTAAAAATATCACGTTCTTAAACCTTCTTTACTGTTGGTGGTATTTTATTAGGGTTCATTCTACTATGTTCAGAGTTTTATTAGGCTTATGGTTCTTCTATGCTCCAAGATTTATTAGGGCTATGTTCATGGTTTATTAGAGTTGTAGTTTTACTATATTCAGGATTTCATTAGAATTACGGTACTACTATGTTCAGAGTTTTATTGGAGTTATACTTCTACTACGATTTTACATAACTGAATCCTTGTACCCGTAACGTTAAAAAGCGTCATTTTTTCATGAAAATCTCTTAAAAATCAGCAAAATGCAAACACAGGTTTAATAATTCTTTATGTGAACACGCGACCTCGTCCCACGGTATATTTTACAAACAAACCTTTTTGTCTTCATCGACTCAAGATCACGTGGGCGTGATCTCTCATATTACAACTCGTATTAATGCGTATACCTACTTCTTTTTACGTATGAACTCGGAGCAGTGGCGGGCCAAAGGAAGTACTCCTTTCTTCATCTGCCGGTCAAGAAGGGAGTAATTATAAGAGCTGTTTAAAATGCTTCGATTTATTTATTTTAGAAAATATTTATTTGGTGTAGTGCAAGAATTTCTGGAGAAAAAAAACTTAAGAAAAGTGTTGCAATTGTACTGACGAATATTTCAGAAATAAATATTTAGGAAAAATGACTAACTAAACAGCCTTAAGTTAATTAAGGCTGTTTTTCGATGTCTTCCTTGTCATATGAAATCAAGCTTTTTTGCGAATAATACGCTATTTTCATAACTGGTGTGAGTTTGCTAAAGTTACTCCTGATTGTTAGGACAAGTTTAGCCTATTTAAAGTCAGCGCAGTCTATGCTTATTGTGAAAATGGTGCAAAACGTGAATATAGAAAGAAAGCCACAGTTTTGCGAATATGAAAAGAGCTAGTGGTCTAATTTTTTGATAATTAAGAACTTACTCTAATGCTTCATTATCTGGGCTCAAAAAAATTTGCCAAATTTGAGAATAACTTTTAAAGTATTTAAGTTATTTGTCTGTTTAAAGCCCAGATATATATAATTTAACGGTTATATACAATTTAAATAACGGCAACGGATGCATATAATTTAAATTAATCGTTTTGCTTTAAGTGTAAGAAATTTAAACTATGGCTTTTTTTATTTTCCGTGGCGACAGGTCTTTGAAAAACCTTGTTAATGATATAAGATATGCAAAAATCGATAAAAAATTTAGGTCATTTATTTATTGAAATAACAGTTTTCGAAATAATGTTCCCAAAGACTAGCGATACTTTAAAACCTAAAAATACTTCTAACGCAGCTAGAATAAAAATAAAAATTTGATTCAGAATTGTTGGAATCTTAACTTTATTATGAAGTAAAACTGACAATATTAAATTGAAACATTGTTAAACCACAACGTTACATTTTTTTAAATTTAATTATTTTTAGTATGTAATATAGAAATTATAAAAAATAAATAAATATGCTTGGATGTTCCTTATATTCATTGTTAAATTCTAATCTGCAATAATTGTTCATTCTGAACACATGCGCGGATTTAGACTAAATAGTTTCTAACAGAAGCATTAAATAAAAAATAGAAAAAATTGCATTGATAAAATAATCCTCAGGTTAAAAGAAAAAAAAATTCTAGTACTTTAACAGTTAAGGGGAAAAAATACCAAAATAGAATTTGTAAATTCTGTAGAAAGTTAAAGTTTAAAAAAAAAATTTTTTAAGATGCTGAAAATTATTCGAAAATAATAATATTTCAAAAAGCAAAACGAAAAAAAATGTCATTAATTTTTTTTTTCTCGGATTAAGAAATTAATAGCTATCTTAATCGTTATTAGTTAAGAATAGAAAAAAAATATTATAAATTTTGAAGCTAGTTAAACTTTTCAAAAAAATCAATATGATCCTGAAAAATTATTCAAAACTAAATTAAGTAGTAATACTAACTAATAAAGCAAGGGAGAAAATTGTCCTGAAAAAAATATCTCTCTGCCTTGAAATTTTTTTTAGTTTTTTAAATGTTAATAGTTAAGATTAAAAAATATTTTGTGACTAATTAAATTTCTGAAAAAAACCTGGTATAATAATAATAATTTCAAAAAAGCAGTGAAAAAAATTATATTTTGAATAATTACTTCTGGAAATAAAATTTAAAAAAATAATAATAGTATTTGTTATTACCACCAAAAGCATAAAATAAATACTTTCATAAAAAAACATAAGCAAATGATTGATATTCAAATTTTGCTCACGACTAATTGACCGATTATCGATGGTAGCGCGTGATAATGCAACTATAAAACGTCAAACGATTCACGCAATTTGCGTCTGCCCCTCTACGTAGGGTGGAGTAGAAATAGCAACAGATGTAACTCGAACTTCATTTGATAGATGACAATTTTGGATTGGATAGTTGGTGGTCATGTCGCGTAAGATGAGCTTTAAAGGTGTGGTTATGTCCACCCCTGTCCCTCAACCCCCTCTTGATACTTTGTCATAACTTAGATCCGGATGCGCTACAGAACGGGCAACTTATTAATCGCATCAATTATTTCAAGTCACAGCATTTGAATTTTAAATTTTGTTATTTTTTTTGTAGGTTTCTTCTAATTCATAAGCAATTATTGTTACATATTTAATTACGTTTTTCATTTAATTACAAATATTGATTTTATCACCTGATTTATTAATATGATACTTCATTAGATTATTCTTGTTAATTTTAATTCCCAATCATTGTTCAGTTTTACCTTCGAATAATGAATATATTTAAAAGCGAGAAATAGTTTAATTTTATTTAACTTATCAACGTACGCATCACCCAACTATGCCCAAGCATCTAACTCCGATTTTCAAGTCTCCATCTTTTTACAGTTATAGTAAGAATGCCACGTAATTTTGACCCCGGTCAGATGTCGTGGATAAGAGCTGAGCTGGTTAAAGAGCTCTCTTAAAGTTTCCAACCTGCAAATAGCACCAGGACTTACCAGGACCAGGCCTCTACAGATTCAGCGTGCTGCTTGCGGAGCTGGTTTAATCAGCTGCCAGGATCGAGCTCCTGACCTACAGCTCTCCTAAAGCAGTCTGAGTGATACCTTATCCGACTGTGCCATCAGAGCGCACAAACGTAACCAGAAATTAGAATCCTTTAAAATTGTATTCATATTTAAAATTGACTAGGGTTTTATAAGTATGCATTAAAGGTGATTTTTACGGAACATCCGGCAAATTTGGCTTGGTACTAGAACAATCAATGTCAATGTTTGATAGAGGTTTAGTAATCAGTAGTAAAAGAACAGTCAGCCTGATAACTTCAAAAAGGCAGTAAGCAGGTTTTCAATCTCTATGATATATTGATAAATGTCTGAACTTAAGGAAATGTTTTTCCTAGAGCAAAACTCCAAGAGTATAGAGTCTTTATTAATTAATCTTCAGGCAAAATTTATATTTTACTGCCATTCATAATAAATATCACACTTTTCTTCACTACTTTTGATCCCTTCTTATCTTTTGTCATCAAGTGTCACTACCAAATTCCTTACCCTTCTTGTTACTAATCAGACTACATTAAATAAACNGCAGTGAAAAAAATTATATTTTGAATAATTACTTCTGGAAATAAAATTTAAAAAAATAATAATAGTATTTGTTATTACCACCAAAAGCATAAAATAAATACTTTCATAAAAAAACATAAGCAAATGATTGATATTCAAATTTTGCTCACGACTAATTGACCGATTATCGATGGTAGCGCGTGATAATGCAACTATAAAACGTCAAACGATTCACGCAATTTGCGTCTGCCCCTCTACGTAGGGTGGAGTAGAAATAGCAACAGATGTAACTCGAACTTCATTTGATAGATGACAATTTTGGATTGGATAGTTGGTGGTCATGTCGCGTAAGATGAGCTTTAAAGGTGTGGTTATGTCCACCCCTGTCCCTCAACCCCCTCTTGATACTTTGTCATAACTTAGATCCGGATGCGCTACAGAATGGGCAACTTATTAATCGCATCAATTATTTCAAGTCACAACATTTGAATTTTAAATTTCATTCTTTTTTTTTTGTAGGTTTCTTCTAATTCATTGTTACATATTTAATTACGTTTTTCATTTAGTTACAAATATTGATTTCATCACTTGATTTATTAATATGATATACTTCATTAGATTATTCTTGTTAATTTTAATCCCCAATCATTGTTCAGTTTTGCCTTCGAATAATGAATATATTTAAACGCGAGAAATAGTTTAATTTTATTTAACTTTTCAACGCACGCATCACCCAACTATGTCCAAGCATATAGCTCCGTTTTTCAAGCTTCCATCTTTGACAGCTATAGTAAGAATGCCACGTAGTTTTGACCCCGGTCAGATGTCGTGGATAAGAGCAGAGCTGGTACCCCTCTCTTAAAGTTTCCAACCTGCAAATAGCACCAGACTTACCAGGACCAGAGGCCTCTACAGATTTAGCTTGCTGCTTGCGGAGCTGGTTTAATCAGCTGCAGGATCGAGCTCCTTACCTACAGCTCTCCAAAAGCAGTCTGAGCGATAATTTATCCGACTATGCCGCCAGAGCGCACAAACGTAGCCGGAAATTAGAATCCTTCAAAATTGTATTCATTTCCAAAATTGACTACGGTTTTATAAGTATGTGTTAAATGTGATTTTTGCGGAACATCCGGCAAATTTTGCATGGTGCAAGAACAATCAATGTCAATGCTTGATAGAGGTTTAGTAATCGGTAGAAAAAGAAGCGTTAACCTGATAACTTCAAAAAGGCAGTAAGGAGGTTTTCAATCTCTATGCAGTTTTGATAAAATCAATATGTTCTAGATCATATTTCAAGTTTTATTTTTAAAGTTTAACTATGCATTTTAAAGAATTATGATTACATTTGTACTTATTTTTCTGAAAAATAGAAGAAATGTGTATAAATATTTAATCTACCTATTTAAATGCTCTCATTTGAAGTAAAATATGCAATGCCTCATCTTTTATTAACCCTCCTTTCGTTTCAAACATGACATCATTTCTGGACGACCCCTTTTAACAATTTATTATTCACTTCATAAAATCATTAAACCAATTATTTTGATCTTTGAAATTATTTGTAAATAAAAATTTAATTCTATGATAATTTAACTAAACTTCTATAATATCTAAATAAAATTTAATTCTAATTAACATTTATCATTTACCAATGGCAGGTTTCGCCGCTATTATTATATTTTTTTAATTACAACAGCGCCATCTGCCGAGGAACCGCTTTTAATAGCTAATTGAATATAGAATTTCCAGCTGATCAAACATAGCAACTACGTCGCTAATTGGTCATTGCCATGTTGCGGAGCACACTATTTTTAATAAATTTGTACAGGCGCAACATATTTATTTAAATCATTTTAGAGCTATACTATTTACTTTCTTTGTTATTTAAAAACTAGCGGATAGAACGACATTCCTGATTAAAAATATTTTTTTTTAAATTTTATGCATTATTATTTTATTTTTTTAAAAGCTGTCAATCAAAAAGAAAATTTATTTAAAACATATTTCTGATATAAGGAAATCTTATTAATAAAACATTCTTTAGGCATTCCATCATATCAGACGATTTTTTTATTTTCGTTCTGCGACGGAATAAATGCCACGTTTATTTACTTTCTAGCATCCCTACATCCAGAAGCCGAATCTTCCATACTAATGTGGTCCTCAATGGAATATATCCGTCCGTGCCAGATGGCAAATCTCGCACTAGAGAGGGGGGTTTTAGGGGGCAGAAGGCAGTCACATTTGCATTTTAATTTAAATAGAATTTTTTTTTCTTCTATTTATTCGAAGGTAGAAGCTGGGCAACTTGCATGACGTTGGACACTTTTATTTAGATTTTTTTTCCCTTCTTTTCAATCTACGTTGTCTTTTTTTAATTTTCAGTACACCAAGTCCCATGTGTTTTAAAAGGGAACGAGATCAAAATAGGGTAGGGGTGAAATAAAAAAAGGGGGTCGAAAGTATGCTGAGCCAACAACGAGGAAATCGCATGCCACAGTCGTTTAAAACCGCAATGTCACGCACGCGATTTTTTTTTTCCTTCTCATCTTGGAACAATTTTTTGTTGCAGTTTCGAGGAAAGGTTTTTAATTTTTGACCCCCCCTCCTCCTCCCCGTGATTCATCAAGTGGGCTCGGTTTTGATAATTACTCAAAAAACCGTTTTGTGACGTGTCGCAGACGAAACTTCGGAAGATGAAGAGAAGCGAAGTAAAACAAAAAAGTTCTTTCGGAACATTAGAAATTGAGCTCGAGTTTTAATTAGAGTAGTATTGAAATTCTGATGAATTCATGCGGAAATTAATCGAGTTCTACCATAATTAACCTCTTACTTATACTGAAATAAAATATAAAAAAAATAATTGTCTCGTTATTAATTTTCTTTTTCTTTTCGTTGGTTAAATTAATTTTTGACAACCTCTTGCTCAAAATTTATTTTCTTTGAATTTTTTAACTACTTTACGACACGTATTTAATAACGAGTAATTTTGTTTTCAAATGTAAAAATAAAAAAAATAATGTTTCAAGGGGGAATAATACAGTAGAAGTTTGTGGAAAAAAGAAGGATTTTTTAATGAATTTGCAACGATTACAGTAAACTTAACTTGTACATTTGTTAATCATCATTTTATTATGTTACAAATACAAAAATGTATAAAAACAATTAGCGTTTATACAATACAGTGTTTATAAGCGTTTTTTAAATTATACATAACTTGGCGTAATCATAAATTGAAAAAAAAATCACCGAAATTATTTGATCCGATTCCTTTTATTAAACTACATGAATGTTGTTTTTTTGCAAGTAGGATCTATTTTCAAAAAATTATTTATTTATTTATATATATATATATATACATATATAT